>NW_002476199.1:40857-74956 GCF_000189635.1 Tetrahymena thermophila SB210 | reverse complement strand
TTGAGCTATAATTCCCCTTATCTTATTATATTGAACTTTTAAATATATTTTTAAAAAATAAATCAACAGATTTTAATAGCAAAAAGAAATTAGTAGATTTTTTTAATAATAAATGTGTTAATATAAAATGAACATATTTTAAACTTGACTCATATTTTTTTATTTATTTATTAAATTATAAGTCACAATTTTTATGCACTTAAATTATTTTGTTCTTCTGACTGCTTTTTCAAAGCCCTATTTTCTTTTTCTAAAATAACAAGATTTCTTTCTAAAGACTATATTTTTAATAAATAAACTTAGTTTTACTATTCTAAATCTTTTTACTTTTAGATTTGATCTATTTATTATTTATCTGTATTTAGAATAGCTTGATTATCTAATTTTTTATTAAGGTTTTAAATCTCTTCACTTTGTTTTTTTATTAAAATATTTTATTCTTCTATTTTTTACTTCAGCTCTTTTATGTTATCATCTTTGTTGTGGATTTGCTACTCAGAATACTAAATTTACTTGTTTAAGCTCTAGATTTCTTTGTTTAATAATATTATTTCATTTTGATTTATTAAAACTTAGTCTTTTAATTCAACATTATCATTCGTCTCAGAATTCAGATTTTTAGACTATTAAAGTTTGAGATATTATGTTTATGCTCTAGCTTCTTCTAATTGCTAAATCAAAAAAATTTTTTCTTTTTCGAATTCTCTTCTCTCATTTACATATTAAATGAATATACTAACTTCTTCTTCTTTGAGCTTAAGTTTACTATTTAAATAATCTATCTCACTTTTCATTTTTGAAACGTCTTCAAGTTATCCCTCTTCTTATATGTAAGATTATTCATTTTAAAAGGCAGAATCATTTTATTAGAATATTGAGTCATTCTTCTTTTATTTTTAGTTGGATATTTAAATATGATTTTACTATTGCTCTATATTTTTTAGCAATTAGATTTGCTTAATAATTTGTTATTATTTATCAGAATCCTTTTTATTTGATTAAATTAGATTATTATTACTAGGAATTCTTTATTAATCAAGTTGATTTATTAAAATGTTACTTTATTTGACATTTGACTGAAAATATTTTTGCTAATCTTATTACTATTGAATTTATTTATGTACTTAAGTAGGATATTAAATATTGTTATTATTAGCTTAAGGTATGACTAAAACTGACTAATTAACTAACTTTTGCTAAATGAAATGAGGGCTAGCAGTTTTTAAATTTAGTTGATTACCACTTGAGTTGCGAGTATGAGTACTTAAATTAGATTAGACTATACTGCTAAAAATTCTGTTTCTTTAAACTGGTTGTATATTATTGTTTTTTAATGTTTGGATGCCAGTGTCTAAATTTTATACTACAATCGGTATGTTTTAATTTTGAGGAATAAAAAATGGAGAGCTATTTCTATTAGAATTAAACTAAGCATGCTGAACTGATTAAAAAGTTGATTAATTTTAATGTATTGCATCATTATTTTGATATGTCTTACTAATTTGACTGCGTTCAATATGATTAATCATGTTTAAATCTTAATTTTTAGTGAAAGAATTAGGCTTTTAAAATGAATTGTATTAGTAACATTCATGGTTATTTTCATTAGATAAAGGTGCATTTGATTATTTAGTAGTTTAGTTAAACATCGATGTTTAACCAGTGTTTAATTTTAATTGCTAAGTGTTAATTTACGACTAGCTAGAGGGTTGCTAAAATGATAATAGCATTTTTATTAGATATTTCGTGTAGTATTTATTACTTAAAAGATTACTAAATAAAAATAATATTAAATATTTATGTGTGTGTGTATTTATCCTTAAATTAACTAAATAGCTATATTATAGTATCTAATTTATTTGTTGATTAAACTAACCAACTGACAAACTAGATCTAAACTCAAATAACTAAAAATTAGTAGCTTTTCATATAATTTATTGGTAGATCTATCTATTAATCTATCTACCTTTCTATCTAAAAATTAATTTAATAATATTATACAATACTAACAAATAATAATTTACAAAAGATAAAAATATGTATAAATAAATACTTAAATTACATAAATAGGGCATTATAAATATTAAATAAATTTTCAAACGAATTTGTACTTCTTCTTATAACCACTTGAAATATGAAGAATTGTTTTCTGAATTTATATTACTTTATTTTATTTAATAATATCTATAACTAGCTATTTTATATAATAAGTATTTTTTCAAGATAAAAACTCCAAAATTAGATCACTAAGCATTTCTTTCCTTTTTAATTAAAGTTTTTTAGCTATTAAAAATAGAGATCTTTTAACATTTATATATTTTTAGATAGATTTTATATTTTTTTAATTTATTGGATTATTTTATTCACTTCTATTATTTAAATTTACCTTGATTATATTTGGAAATTTATTTATAATAATTGAGATATTCAAATTCTAGTTAAGAAGCCAGTTTTGGTTAAATATTTAAATTTCTCTTACTTTCAAGGCATCATCCTTGTTAATTTAAAATATAGAAAGTGAGTTTGTGTTTTCAAATATTAAACTAACAAATTAAAAATTTTATATCAAGTCATTAGATTAGACAAGAGAGTTATGATTTCTGCAAAGTTTATTAAATGAGAGGGTGATAATTCTTTTTAAGTTTGAGCTTTTTATCAATTAAATCAAATTTTTATGAAATTGCTAAACACTAACTAAATTATCAGTGTATTAAATTTTTAAGTTTGTTGCTGTTTTATTAAAAGCAATTTAAGGAACTAAATCTAATAGATCTTCAATTTACTAAATAATATACGTCTCTTATTGCTTATTGTAAATTAATGCAAATTGAGGATGAAAACTGTGTTTCTTTTAAATTTAGATACTGTAGTAATGTAGGTTCTTTAATTTTGAGAGCAAATCAAAAATATCTCCAATTGAAATTTGGAAATTTTTCCAGATTTCAGAATAAATTACTTCTACCTCAATTTATTTTATAAATATTAACTATCTACACCTTTGAATAAATTCACATAAGTCAATAAAGTAGCTTTTTTAAATCTTAAAATAAATCTTTAGGATATCTATTTTATTTTGTATCTTAAAAAGAGGATAAAATGATCCTTTATCACACAGTAAATCAGAAATATTTACAGTTATTGAATTAAATTTCGGAACATAAACTAGTTCTTCTTAAAAAATTTAAAACTTCAAATGAGAAATTTTTTAAGAAGTGTCACAAATCTAAATTAAATTATCAAATAAATCATCGATTTCTAATTTTTGTCTAAAAGAAAATGCAAACATGTTTATAAATATATTTGTCTTAGTATTAAGAAACTCTACCAAATTATCAACAAACACTTTTGGTAATTCAATTTCTTCAATATCAAAAGATACAACAATTTAATCAATACTTTCAATAATAAAAGTAAAATTCTCTTTACTTAAACCGTATAGTGGTAGGTTATAGATTATAACCTCTTCCAGGTTTGAAAGAAGGTTCATTTTTGTTTTTTCATCAATAATAATGCTTGATCTTTATGTTTATTAATCTTATTTATTATCAATAATTCTATAATTTATTTCTATTTCAATTTCGTTTACCGAAAGTAATAATTTATCATGTGATAGAAAGCTAAAACCCATACTCTTTATCTAAATTTCTACATTATTTTAAGGCTAAAAGAAGATTAATTCTTGAAGTCCTTTCTATGAAGGAACTATATTGATATAGTCTAATATATTTTTGATACTTTTCATATTATTCTGTTTAAAGCGAAGTATAACTTTAGGAGATTAAAAATCAATATTTTTTAATACTTTTATAATTCTCCTCATTACATTTTTTGAGTGATTAATACCTAAATCTAATATTATAAATGTATCCTCATACTAGCAAGAGCTTTTTACAATTTTATTAATAAGCTTTTAGCTAGAATTTTTTACATCAAATACGATAGTATCTATTTCTTTAAAAATAGTATAATACACATTATTTTACTTTAAAATTTAGTAAATTGATTAATCTTCCATTTATTTATTTATATCTATCTATCTATCTAACTAACAAACTCACTTGGTATTTATTTAAATTTTTTTAATAATTTGATTAAAAAATTTATGACCTTAACTTTAAAAAGGAATTAAGTAAGTGATCAAAATTATAAATAGAATGAAGATTTTTTTAATTAAAATATTAAATATTATTTATTCAATTTAAAACAAAAAAGCATATTTTAAATACTTTTTATGAAAGCATTTTAATAATTAAGACAAATATTTAATATAAAGAACAAAAAGCATAAGATTAGTTAGTGTTTTCATTAGTAAATCAGGATTATTCTAAGTATAATTTTTTGGTTTTATATTATTTAATTTTCATTCTTTTTGTTTATATATAAAGTATCTTTAATTTTAGTAATTATTATTTACAATTTCTTTCTCTCTGACTTTGTTTATTCATTCATTCATTTAATAATTCATTTTTTTTTTTGCTAATTCGATTGATTTTTGATATGCTTTTCAATCAATTACTTTAGGTATTGCTGTCTCTGTATAAATTTTACTTTCCTCGCTTTTTTATATTAAATATGTTAATTTGAGGATTATCTTAATGATATTAATTATTTACTCTCTAGATAAGAGGAAAAGATTTCCTTATAAATCAATCTTCATTTCAATTTCAGTGTCTTTTGTCAAGAATGAAAAAGCAGGATGAATCAACTTTGTTCTGTACCTGAAGCTTTATTATATTAAGTTGTAATTTAAACCAAAATAAAAAAATTTAAATCTTACGTGTATTGTCTTGATTCACCTTTTATTTTTTTGAATTTATTTAAACATATTCTAAATAATTCATCACCTTATGTGTTATCATTTTCTATATTTAGTTTCTTTTCTTCTCCTGTAAAATCAAAATCAAAAACTAAGTACTCAAGTTTTAGATTTGTAAAAGCCTTTTCAACTAATTTAAACATACTACCCTAATATCAATTATAAAAACGTTAAACTATAAAATAATTTTATTTTAAGATTGTACACTTATAAATTCAAGCACTATTGGGAATGAATCTTTTGGTAGAAATGAATTAGATATAGAATTCAAATTTTCTTGTGTATCATCGAGAGTGTTTAATCTTATAACTTTAGAAACAGTCATTGGATTCTAGGCATCGTAGTCTTTACTTTAAATGATATAGAGCTTAGCTTTGTCAGAAAAATATTTTATTTCTATTGCTTTTTCACTGTCTAAAAGCTTGTAAGATTAGTCGAAATCCTTTAAATCTATTTTCATTACAAATCCTGAAGGAGTGTTTGACATCCTCTCATTAAATTCTCTTTTTTAGTTGAAGAAATCGGGGGCCAATTAAATAATATTGGAAGTAATATTTCCTTTAGCTTTGGTGATAAAGAGCAGTCCATGATGATTATTTACTAAAACGTGGAAATCCTTTTATTATTAATTTCAATAAATTATTATTTTATGCAATATAAAATTTACTGTTTATGAAGCTGATTGAGTAAATTTAGCAAGAGAATCAAATAAGTTTCTAATAACTTTAGTATAAGTTCCTTTAAAATGGAAAATGGGCATTTCTTCTTGATCCATCTCTATAAAGATAATTGGTTTTGCTTGAATTTTAAAATTTTGTATAAATAATCTTTAGGGAATTTATTATATTAATTTAATTTGTTATTAGAGTAGTTTTTAATAACCAAAAAAAAGTAGAAAATTTAATTATGTAGCTGTTTGGCTCTTTTATTATTAAATTAAACAGTATATCTTTGCTGATAGAATACTAACAATTTTTTTTATCAAATACCGCGAAAAAAAAAACAACAAAAATTAAAACATGAACAAATTAATTAAAAAATTCTAATTAAATACAATCAAAAAAATTTTTGAATTTATGGAATTGATAATGAATGCAAATTCTCATCAAATTAAGCTAAAAATAAATAATTAATTTATAGATATTTAAAAGAAAACAAATTTATTTTAATGTTAATCAATTATTATTAAAAAATTTTTTATAGAAAATATTGAGCTATAATTTCATTAGAAGATTTTTTTTTATTTCTGTCAAAGCTTAGATTTATTTGATTTAGGTAAAGTAGAAGATAATTTTTGCATATTAAATATGATTAAATTGATTTATTAATTTATCTAAAAGTAGTAATATTTTTCTTATCATTTAATTCTTTCTATATTAAATTTATCTAAAAATATTTAAATGATTCTCAATTTAGTATCTACACAATATAATTATGACTTGTAGAAAGATAAAATCTAGTAAGATTAGACTTCCCTTTATATCAATTAAGTACTATGCAAGTGATTGTAAATTTGATTGAAACAAAGATATTGGATAGATTTACTAAAGAAGTAAGTCCAATATCACATTAATTTATTATAAATTGCCAGTTGTTTTATTAACAAAATAAGAAATTTTAAGGGTTGATATCTTTATGCTAATATTTTTACTATGTAGAGTGTTCAAACTATTTAGTATTTTAGATTTCTATGTTTTCTTTTAGTTGTTGATTACCCTTAAATGATTTTAAATTATGTAATTGAAAGTTCTCTAAGGTTTCCCTCACATAGTTCCATTTCTATTATCATAAAAATATTGTCTGTTTTGCTTTTTTAAACTCCATTTTAATTTTTTTATTCACAATCATCATAAAAGAGATATTTTTAGCAAATAATTTAAAAAATTTAATAATGTGATTGATGTGAAGCTAAATTTCATAATTCAAACTCTCCTCTCTTTTTATCTATCTAGTTTTTTTATTTCTTGTTAGAGTAATCACTAACTTAAAGGATTGAGTTTGGATTTACTTGAAAATTACTGGCTTTTAACACAAGTGATTGAGTTTCACTATCAAAATTATTAAAATAGAATTGCCATTAATTTATCATCTTAAATAATTTCTCTAAAGAAAGCCTATTGATTGGACAGATTTCAGAGAATCTTTCTGAAACTCTGAAAGTAAGTCTGTTTAGATAGATGATTAATTTATATTTTAAATTTTCTTTTTTTTTAAATACTATAAATATTAGTTTTATTGATTTTCATTTTAGATTTGCTTAAATTTTTGTTATTTATAATAATTTGAACTTTTTGCTGCTTTTAAAATACTACTTTTGATAGGTTTGTTTAAATATTTTAATCATAAAAATGAATATTTAAAATTTTTTAGAATAATATTATTTAATTAGGAAGAAGATAATTATTTTTTGAAAAAAACACAATCTATAATAGTAAATATATTTTCTTAGTGGTGAGGTGGTGAGATAACTCAATTATAAGCAATAGTTTATATTTTAGAATTATTATTTAAAAAAATTGTCTTTTCTTCATCTTAACTAATTTCTTATTTTTTAATAAAAAAGGGTATACCATAATTCCTCAATACCTGATAGACCGTGTGCTACAAATTGAAAGTTTTCTAAAAAATTTACAAAACTTTTCTTCTTAACCTCTCTTTTTATTAAAAATTACGAATTACGAGTTTTAAGATATACAGTATAAACTTATAAAATTAAATATTTTTTGAGTTTTATTTTAGTGAAAAAAGTGTGTGGTGTTATAGACATTTTAAATAATTTTTTCGAAATTCGCAATATTTTTTTTTGGTATTAATCAGATTTATTTTTAATTTTTTATCAGGAAAATATCAGAAAAAACTCAAAATTTACAACTCAAATAATTTGATTCTAAATAGAATGTTTCTAAAGAAATAAAAAGATATTTTAGTTAGTTTTTCTTCTTTGATTATAAAATTTATGCATTACTGTCCAAAGTAATATTGATAAATTAAAATTGATTATATTATTAAAAAAAATTAATAAATATTTCTAAACAAAAAATTTGATAACAATATTTATTTATAAAAAGTAAAAAGATATGCAACCTCAACCTTAACCTGTCTATGTTATGAATGCACCTAATCCTGCAGATATGATTAGATGTAAACTCCCAAGTCCATTCGATGGTGGATATGCAGATATTATAGTAGATCCATAGAATTTTATAGTTCTCCCTCCTGTCTAAGAAAAAAAGTCATTTTTTGATAAGTTGACAGAAGGAGCTAATAAAGTTGCTCATCAAGCAACTTCAATCACTAAAAATTTTGTTGATAACAGAAAGCCTGTTATTTGTGTCTATTGTACAGCTTATTAAACAATCGATAATAACCAAATTAACTATTACTGTTGTAATTGCAAGTATCTTAACAACAAAGGTAATTAAATACTGAATTATTCAATATAATTTATTAATTTACTTGAATTTTGGAAGTTTTAGTATTTAAATCCATTTTATTTATATGTAAAGCTTAAGCCCCTATTAGAAAAACAATTTTCTGCGGAAACTGTAATGCAAAATAAGAAGTTGATCTAGGAAGTAACACATTTTTACATATTATTAATTATTCAAAGGTAATTTAAAATTGATATTTAACAAATAGCTACTTGGTATACAACTTGTTCTAAGTGTGCAAGACTCAATATTATTCCTCTTTTAAAGCCTATGTTCTAAGTTCCTCCTGGTCATCCTTGCTTAAATGATGCTTAATCACAACAACAGGGATAATAAGTATAACAAAACTATAACGGATAACTCTAACAATAACAATTTATGTATAATGCAAAATAATGATTGAAAAAATTTAATAACATTAATTGATATAAATCTATCTATATATTAGCAATAAAATAACTATATATATTTCATTTAGTTTACATTTAACAAGCTTTTACAAATTATTTTATTTTTATAAAAAATATTAATATTATACAACCATTTATTTATTTCCTAAATTATTTGCCTTATTTTCTTCAAAAATGTTGTAGTTTTTGTATAATAAGATATTCTAAAAAATGAATTTTTGTGAAAACTTAAGACACAATATAAAACAGTCAATAATTTCAATCATGTAAACTAGAATGTAATTCAAAAGAGTAAATCTTTAATAAAAATAGCATTTAAATAGAAAAATTAAATATTAAATTACTACAAATTCTTAAAATTGATTATTAGAATTAAATGCTATTTTATTTTTTTATTTATATTAATAAAATTTATTAAGTTTTAAGGTTTGATAAATCTGTTGTTTATTTAATATTACTAAATATAATAAGGTGATAGAAATAATTTAATTATATTGTTTCTATGTTTTATTTATCACTAATTATTTCATTATCAGTTGTTATTATTTACAGATTGATGTATGGAAGAAAGTAATTCATTTAGTAGTGAAAGCTTCGAGTCTAACTCAGTTTTTTGGAGTTTAACTTTTGTTTTAAACAAATTATCTTAGAATACTCTTTCTTATATTTAGTAATTAACATAATTTAATTCTCTAGTTATGAGTTATTTTTCAGCTTCTATATTAGTATGACGCCATGTAGCAAAAGCTCGACTTACAGCATGCATTTATTTTATCTCTTTTTTCATAGTCAGAGAATAAATTAGACATATGGCTTATTACTTTCTTATTTTCTTTTATAGCATACCTTACATCTCCTTTACTAATTTCTCTTCGATTTATTTAGGATTTAAACTTTTCATACTAGCTGCTTTATTTTTAGAGCTTTAAGATGAAATTGGACTTTTATCTCTTTTTATTGATGGTTTTTCCCATTTCAAAGCATCATTAAAAGCTCCTTTACCTATATTTTCTATATTAACTCCTGCGTCTAAAATCTAAGATTAACTTCTACTCTATTTTACATTAAAATCTATTAAAAGATTAGATAATTTATTTTTCAATATTACTTATTATTATTGTTGTTAAACCATCCCTTAAATGTCTTGACGAGGTATGTTTGCTGATAATCTAAAACAATTTCTTGCAAAACGATGAAATGCAACAACTACCTGCAATTTTTCAGCTCTTCTTTATCTTAGGAGTATTGAATTGAGCAAAACTGATAAGCGATTTTAGTAAAATTTTTTCCTTTCATAATCCATGAGAGCCATTTCATATTCTTTACGCTTTTTACTAAGTTTTTTCTTAAAAATTAAATTTTTACTCAAGCTAACAAAAAATACTAAAATATTTTACTATTGGGAATCTATTTTGTCTTTGTAGTTATGAAGCCTTTTATTCCCATTTGTAATCCAAAAAAGATTAAGCTTGGGGATCATATTCTATTTAGTCTATCTTTTAGAAGTGAGCTGAATTATAGCATTTCAATTTCCAAAGATACAAAAAGAATGTTTTCAGGAGTTAATTTTAACCTTTGCTCTTTTTGGAGCTCATCTTTAACCATAGTTCTAAAAACTTTATAATAGACTTCTTTCTATTAGAAATAAATAAATAATTATTTTTTTTAAATAAAAAATATAGATAGATACTCCTTAGATTCTTTGATTAGTTGTTATATATCTATATTAGATTAATCGTTGTAATCTTCATAGCCGTTATTTGCATAATTTTAATTATTTTCATTTTATTCATAATCAACAATTCTCCTTTTAAGATCTGACAACTCATCTCTCAAAAAATTATTTTCCTCTTCAAGACTTTTTACAGCTATTAAATTTTATTATTCTTAAAAAGAAATATTTATTTGCACTAAACTTACTTCCATGGTCATCGTTATTATTGTATGAATTTCTGTTCTAAAATTAATTTTATTGGAAAAAATATTAATAAAATGAGAATTCCTCTAAATTTTTAAAAAATTAATACCCTGAATGTTATCTCCTACTTATTATCAGCTATGCGATTATACTCTGCAATATCTTTCAATAATTAATTGTATTTATTTGATTTGTTTGGATCATTTTATTACAAAAATTAAACATGCTAGCTGATTTGACTAATACTTGTAGCAGGTTCATTATTTTAAGTTAAATTTGAATATTATTAATGAATACTCACTTCTTTCTCAAATTTTATTTACTTTTTCTCTAAATTTTTTTGCTTTTACTCTAATAACTCACCTTCTTGCTTTAAATTTTATTCATACTGCTAAATCATCAGTTGCTTTTATTGTAATTAAACGTAGTCTTCTTTTTATTTCTTCATTATTTCATATTCTTTTTTTAAATAGTTTTCCACAATTTCCATTTTGAATCTCTCTTCCAGCAACTATACCTCTAAGTTTTTAAGAATCTCACTCTTTCTTTTCAAAAATTGTGGATTCTCTTCCCAATTCTTTAATGAATTTAAAAATTATATATTAACTCTTCAATAAATAAATTATATTTTTATTACCTAAAAGAGCACATAAAATTGATTGTTATCATTCTTGAATTATGATTCTTAGTTTGGAAGATTCTCTGCATAGTGAATAAAATTTTCATAAATTTCTTTTTTCATATTTGCTAGTCTTTATCTAAGCTGCTCTTTTGATCCCAATAAGTTTAAAGGCTCAAACTTTAATTCTTTGATACGAAAATCGAGTTCTTATTCCTAATTTTTTATATCCTGAATCATTTCTTCATATTGATTAATTTTATTATTTAGCTGCTCCTCAAGAAATTTCAGATTATTTTCTCTTCTTATTAAATCTTCGAAACGTTCATCATATTAGTCTGTTTATTATCCTTTACTCTGATTTATTTGATCAAAAGCTCTTTTAATTTCTTCCCCTTTTAATAATGACTATGTTTAGTTATCTCTCACTTTTTTCTCTTCAAATCTAAACAAAATATAAAATTTAGCTGAAAATTTTTTATTTTTACTATTTACTTTAAAGATTTCATTTTTTCTACAAGATAAGCCTCTCTTTGATCGAGCTATCTCTCTCTATCTTAATTGTTTTCTGGTTTATAATTACTTGTTTACTGAGAGTTAATGAGTAAAAGCATCTTTTATTTACTATTATCAGCTTATTGCTTATTTTGACTTTCTAAATCTGTAATTTACTAACGAAGCTGAATATTTTTTATTCTTTCAAATGCATAGTTCTTCTCATTACTAATTAATTGCAAAATGGTTTTAATATAGTAAATTACTTCTAAATTACCTATGAGTATCTTATTTGATTTGAATTGCATGTAATTTATATATTCCTAACATAAATCTGAGGGATATTTCCTTTTTCAAAGCCTCTTTAAGATAAACTGCATAATTATTTTATTTTTCAAATTAGAAATAAATTAACAGTTATTTAAACCATGAACAATCTTACCATCAATATCATCTTAACTTCTTGAACTTTAATATTATTGTGAATTATTATATTATCCAAATGAGTTCATATCTGCTTGTGGGTTATATTATCTGAAGCTTTATTAACCAGAATACTCAAACTAATTTTATTATCCTGTCACTATTTATAAATTTAAAAGCTATTATAAGACTATAAAAATAATTTTATAATTGAATACAATTATTTCCTCCAAAACTCATCCTTTTTATCTGCTATTTTTGTAGTTTTTATGTACAAATTTTGAATTTAAAGTTTTCAACTCCTATTTTTTATTAATTAATAAATTAAAGTTAATCACAATAAATCTTTAAAAATTCAAAATTTTTAATCGATAGTAATTTAGTTAAAAAATTATAGTTATTTATAAAAATGTTCATAGTGATAAATATTGATTTGTTCAAATCCATTAATTAATTAGTTAGTTAGTAAATTAATTAACTATTCATTATAATAGTATAATAAATAAATATTATATCTTAAAATCTAATTTATTAAAATAGATATTTTAATCTTAATTTAAATTTTTAAAGTAAAAAGTATTCTTTCTTACAATGATTTAAGAATACTCTCAACTTATCTCTGAAATTTTATTAAAATAGTAGCATACCTACACTATGATTTTTCTTAGCAAAAGAATATTTAATAAACACTATTTTAATTTAGGATTGTGGTTGATCAGTCAAAATAAAAAGCTTACTTCTGATAAATATCCTTAAATAATCACTTTTTATTTGATATTTTATAAAAAATGTTATTAATAATTAGCAAAATTTATTTGATATTGTTTTGAAGTATATTAAATTAGTAGTAATTAAAAAAAGATTATTTACATTAAAAAATTTACCAAACATACAAATAAAGCTTATCAAACAAACTAAGATAAATTTATCATTTGTAAGATTAAGAACAATTTATAAAATTCCTTTAAAAAATTGAAAAAATGAAGAAAATAAAGTTATAATTCTATCAATACGTATTTGCTCCAATTTGCTTAGCTGTTTTGATAATGCTTATACAAAATTTTATTTTGATATTTATTGCTAATAAGAATGCTTTGTAAATGATGAAAGATTATTTTAATCAGATGGGTTTTGATTACATAAAAAAGTAGAATCAAATTTAGTCTGTATGCATGCAAATTAAGTATGCACAGAATACATAATAAATTGCTATAATAAGATCGCTTTTAACTAAAAACTACAACGATTAAATAAAAATGATATATATTCCTGATATATAAAATTTTGTTAAAATACAAAACAGAGGCATCTTTTAGAATTTAAATTCAACAGAACAAAATAAATAGTTTGTTTGGAATTCTATAAATTAAAATGAAAATAGCCGTAAAGAATGGAGCCAAGCAGAGGAAAACTATCTGCAAGGGATTTATAATATACTTGTATTAATACCTATAATATAAAATTCTGTAAGCTTCTATTCTGTAGACCCTAATAGTAAATTACTAATAGGAAATCCTCTAGCTGTAGAAGTTCCTGAATTCTTAGAATAAAAATATTATAACCCTACAAACTATAACTGGTTTTAAGCTTCATCATAAGAAATAGACTAAAGCTAGGGTCTCTTTATTTTCAATTAACCAGTATGGTACAATGATATTTTAACACCTTTGTGCTCTTAAATAATAAATAAAAGTAACAATATATTTTTAATATAATATTATCAATATCTAAATTTTATATTACCCAATTAACTTAGGCTAAGCCTAGACGTCTATAGCTTGTACTAATTTATATCTTAATAAATACCTTTCATAGATCTAAAATGGTTCCAAAGATACATATCTTTCTAAGGTTTATTCTTATCTAATTTATCCAAACACAAGGTAAGTGATTGCAGTAACAGGTTATTAAGAAAATAATTTGGAAACAGTAGATTCCTTCGAGTTTGGTTCAAATTATTTGGACTCTAACGAATATTAGAATTTTTATGATTAGACAAGCTTTATTACAACAAACAGCAAATATATTTATAAAAATAATGACTATTGTACTTATAAGCAAAGAGAAGAGCCAAAAACAATAGAATTTATTGATGAAAACAATGATGCTCATATTTTAGTTATTAGCAGTATATTCCTGTGTGAAAAAAACTATTAAAATAAGTATAATCTAATAAGAGTTTCGTATATTGGTAAGTATTTTTGCTAACTGGTTTATATTGACATTGAATTAAAAAATTTATTTTTAAAAATAGGAACTGCAATCAATAAAAGCTTACTAAATGACTTTGTTCTCGAAAAAACAACAAATATGTCAATAAACTAAGAGATAAGTCTGCTAATTTCAATAATTCTTTTATTTGGAACTGTGCTTTTTATCTTTTTTATTGGTTTCTATATCACTTAATAGATATTGGAGCCAATAGAAAACTTCACAAAAGGTAAATAAAAGAAAACCCTTTCACATACATACATTCTTTAATTTATATTTTAAAATTTTTAAAATGCTTTATAAATTAAATTTATTTCTATAAACAAGGATTGAAAATATTAGATGCAGAGTCAATTAAGATATTGTATAAAAAAGTATAAAATTAGCATGAAGAAAATTTAAAAGCTGAAGTATATGAGCCCTTAACTGCTTATCATAATCTTATATCGCTTATTAGTGAAGGTAATTAGCTATATTCTGAAGGAAAAACAGAAGAGGCATTTGAACTTTTCAAAAAAAGTTAATAAATTTATAATTACCTTGGAAATTATGAAGGTTGCAGCATTTGTTTACATAACTAAGGAGTTATTATGATAAATTAAAATAAATTACCTGAGGGCATGTAACTGATTAAATAAAGTCTAGATCTTTGCTGGGAAGAAAGATTCCAATTTTAGTAAAAGTATCTAAGCTAGGGAATTTCTGAAGAAGAGATACTCACAGATGAACGCTATTACCATATTTTAATTACCATTTGTAGAAGAACATTTACATTAATTGAGGCTAATTTAATCTTAATCAGATAATTCTAAATGGGAAACCGACTCTAAAAAGTTAATGCTTAAACTATCATCGAGCTTATAAATGATATTATCGATATTCAAAATGTATTATGCAAATTTGGAAAAGTAACAAGCATCCTAATTTATGCAAAAATATAACTATCTTATTTTTACTACTTACAAGATGATTTAGATAAATCCTAGTCAATATGCAATTTTGCCGAAGAAGCATATGATGGGTACTTCCCAAAGCTAAGCTATAATTTAGTCAATAGCTTTCCTTTATGTGTATTACACTAAGCACTATTGGTATAAAAAGGATTGATTTAAGAAAAATTAGGTAATCTATATCAAGCAGCACAGCTCTTCACCATTTCTATTGTAATAAAAATAAATATAAGCTTATTCTTTAAATTAAATTAATTTTATTGAAAAATAAAAGGAAGAAGTTGAAGAGTATAAGCCTGATCTTAAATAAGAAGCTCTTCTTGGTTTACAAAGAATTTTGTCGAAAATTGATTTATAAAATCCTTATATTAATTACTTCTTGTCTGCTTTTTAAGAATCTGTTAAAGAGGTGTACTTTTTAATTGATCTGAGTCTTGGCTATTTTAATTAGGTTATTTAAATGAGAGAGAGGATAATCAAACTTCTTTGTGATCCAGAAGATAGAATATCCTAAATCTCGTTGTCAACTAAACTACAAATTAATTTTCTCAAAATTTCTACCAGTGATGATTACATTAGGTAAAGATCAATCGAACCATTTGATTTTAATGTATCATATTTTTAAGAAGGCTTAAAAAGCATTTACTAAAAGATTTAATAAAGCACAGAGTATATAAATTAAGTACCTAATAATGATTTTGAAACATTTTACCGTGGTAAAAGTATAAATTTTCTGAAGCATCCTAATTTAAATATGAAATAAATAATGATTATTTTTACTGATTTATCTAAATTCATCCTCAATGAAATAAATGATCAAGATTTAAAAGACCTAAGTGAAAACTTTACTATAATTTTAATAGATGTTAGTCACGACTATGTAAATACAGACTAAATGTTTAACAAAATAGTATTGTCTGAAAATCTTAACTACTATCATTACTTCAGTTTTAATAGTATTAATAACACTCTTATAGAATAGTGGAGATATCTCACATAAGAGCAAAATACAAACTTTAAATTCAGTATGGAATTTTTCTAATGAATTAAATAAAAGTTTTGTATTTCAATCAATCTGTTGAATTTTATAAAAAGAAATAAAATTAAATTTAAAATTGTTCTGAAAATTATGTTTAATTTTAACATTTTAACATTTTTCATTTAATTTTTATTTTTATTTTTTTTAAATTGAGATTAATTTTATTTTCAAATCAACTAAAATAAAAAATATTTAAAAATTTAATCTTTCAATTGTTTTAAATTCACATAAAATTGTTTATCATATAAAGCTTAAATTTTAAAAAAGAAAATCGATAACTTAAATTACATAATTATAAATTTTGATTCACTAAATCCATATTTTAACAAAAAAGAATAATTATAATTATACCAGGATATAGTCTATATAAAAAGAAATAAAATTAAATTTAAAATTGTTCTGAAAATTGTGTTTAATTTTAACATTTTTATTTAATTTTTATTTTTTTTTATTTGAGATTAATTTTATTTTCAAATCAACTAAAATAAAAAATATTAAAAAATTTAATTAAATTTTCAATCTTTCAATTGTTTTAAATTCACATAAAATTGTTTACCATATAAAGTTTAAATTTTAAAAAAGAAAATCGAAAACTTAAATTACATAATTATAAATTTTGATTCACTAAATCCATATTTTAACAAAAAAGAATAATTATAATTATATGAGGGTATAGTTTATTCTTAACTATTAATAACTTTGCAATCAAATTTATAATGAATTGAGATCATTAAAATTTAGTTTAGAATAGAAAAATATTTACTTGAAATTAGGAAATAGAACAAAAGGATATTTGATTGTCTGTTAATTTCAATATAAAATATCTATCAATTTTATTAATTTCTATTTTATTTTTTGAAATCCTTTTGAATAAATTTAATAAGTATATAAAATAAGTTTTGTTTAAGTAATCTCTAAAAAATAAAATAAAAAATTATAATAAATTCTAATATTGCTATTAACTTTTAATTGATTTCATTTTTCAAGAGAAAAAAATATAAAATTTCTTATTTTTTGCAAATAATTTATTAATAAATAAATAAATAAACAAAGATTAACAGAAACCAATAAGAAATTTTACATGAATTTTGAATTATTTATTTATTTAAATTATTGTAATTTAATTCAAGTTTTGTTTGAGGAAGATAGATAGATAGATACTCTTCTAGACCAATTAGTCAATTTAATTTGTGTTAATAAAACTATATAAATATTGTGTGATTTTAATTAAATAGTATAATTTTTATATTACTAATGAATAATATATAATTACAAGTTAATCAAAATTGATATCTTAGATAACAAATAATTTAGATATAGAAATAGGTTTTATAAAGCACTAAGTAAGTAATAAATAAGATTATGTAAGACGAGCTTAACAACCCTCTTGTCAAGGAGAATAACTAAGAGGGGATGACTAGAAATGAATCTGGACTTTCTTTCCATATTATTAACTATCATGAAAAAAAAGGGAGTTTCTTAAATGAAATGGAAAATTTATAAGATATTAATAGTAATTAAAATTAAGGAATCCTTAGCACTCCAAACAATCGCAATTAGGCAGATAAAGAGTTAGCGTTTTCATCAGGAAAATAAATTTATATGTAAAAAGATAGCTATACAAATGTTATAAGCATTAGTGAATAGGATGGAGGTAGTGTGAGTAAATTTTAGCAATTGATGGGAAATAAAAAAGGAATTTTTTACATGATTATTGCTAGTATTTGCTTTAGCTTTAGTGCATTCTTTGTAAAGAAAGTTGAAAATAATTAAATCTCAGAATTAGAGTTAATGTTCTACCGTTCACTCTTTATCATATTTTTCCTTTTCATCATCTATAAGCTTTCACAAAGAGACGAACATCCTGACAATGAAATTTAAGAATACAGCAAGAATAATATAACATTCATTCATATGAGTGAAAGAAATTTTGTCAAAATATATTCTATTTTGAATGGAATTATTGTTTTTTCTTATTTTTATGGTATTAAAATGCTACCACTCTACGAAGCTGTTTCACTTCAAAACTGCTCTATGTTTTTTACTGGAATCTTTGGCTGCTTTTCGCTTTTTTAGACTTCTTCTATTAAGTTTTAAGCAAAAGAGCTTATTTGTATTGTATTAATAGGAATTGGTGTATACTTGATAAGTTATCAAGAGTCATTTAAAGCTTCAATGGTTTGTATTATTGGAGGGTCTTTCGTTTCTGCTTTAATTTAAGTAATAATAAGAAGGTATCAAACAAACACTGAGTTTATGAAACTTCTTTTTTACACTTCTTTCATCCAGTTGATAGTCTCACCTATATATATTTTATTCTTTTTGAAATTTCATCATGTAAGCCTTTAAGATATTATCTTGATTGCCATATAAGCATTTTTGTAAATAGCTGGCACAAAATATCTATAAATGAGTTTTATGTCTCTCTCGGATGGAAGATATGTCAATTTCCATGTCTAAGGATAGATAGTTTTTACTTTGATTTTAGGCCACTTCTTTTTGTAAGATAAGTTACAAAGAAATTCTCTGATTGGATGCTTATTTATAGTTGCAAGTAGTATATTAATGATCTTAAAGTTCAAATAATGAAAAATTGTGGTGTTGTAAATAAATAAATAAATCGAAATGATATTAAAATTTCAAACAATAAAACTTAAAATGAATAATCATACTAATAAATTATATAAGTATTCTCTCTTGGCAATAAATAGTTAGACCTTATGATTTAATTCTTATATTTCAGAAGGTATTTATTTTGGCATATTTAGTTATGAATTAAAATTATTAAATGATAATTTATAAACATGTTTTATATTTAGTTCAATTTTACTGATTTTATAAAAGTTTAATATTCATTTAAAAGAAATTTTCAAATTTTAATGCTTGCATTTCTAATAAAAAAATAAATTATTATAGAATTAAATCATTTAATTATTTCTGTAATTAACTAATTATTTATTTATCAATCAATATATTAATTAATTATCAACATTGTTAATTAAATTTATCAGTAGCAAAAAAATAAATATGATTATGGCTTTAAATGATGGAAAAGCAAATTTTAAATTCAAACCATGTTAATTGTGGAATTTTAAAAATTAATGGAATAATAAAAATAATTAATTTATGAAAGGATACGCTATCTTTTTATGAATCAATTGTTATTATTCTTTATATTTAATAAAGTAGTTAGTATCTAAGTATTAAATATTTTCAATTCTATTGATTGTGTTCATTTTGCTATTGTTAAAGTCAATATAATATTTTCAGATGTTTTTTTTAAAGAAAATTAATAAAATAACAAAAAAATTTATAGCAATAATTAGCTGTTTAATTTAATTGAAAAAAAATAAAGATTTATTAATTATTATTGATATCTGCAATTCAAAAATACTCAAATATAATATAATAAATCAACTTAAAAATGGAAAATTTAAATCATCTCAGTGATGATCCATACTTATAGCAAAATTTGGTAAATATTACATGCATCATTTCATATTAAGATTATAATTTAGCTCATTTTTTTAGCTCATCTTTAGTCGACTCATAATTAAAAAAGCTTCTCTATTCATAAAAATATAATATTTACTGAATAAGGTTGTTACTAATTCAATTTATTTTTAATAAAAAGACTATAGAGTTTTTAATTAGCTGGGTAAATTAATTCTAGAATTATCCACATTGCTCCTAAGCTATCGATTTATCAGATTTTTAGAGTGGTATTGATTTAATCATTTTTTTTTCTTTTGAAAGAAATAATTACTTCTGGCATTATTAAAGTTTTACAATTATTTAGTTAGTTAGTTTTAAATAAGAGAAAATAATTTTGCTATTTAAGAACTTATATAAAAAAAATAGGTATTGGTTTTTATACTATTTAAATATAAAATTTAAAATAGGTATCATCTTTTGTGAATTAGTTTATGATGTAGTTCTTTAAAGGAAAGGTGGCTCATTTTTAAGCAAAGTTATTACAAGTAATTTGAATCAATAAAGATGTATTTAGAATATTTCATTGGCACTTTAAGAGATTAATGATCCAAATTTAAACCTCACTCCTCAATAAGTTTATGGAGAAACAGATGCTATTATTTAATTAATTGAGTACTTATAGAGAATAGATAAAAATTAGTCAAATAATGACAAACCTTTATAGTAAAATAACTAACTTTACTAATAAGGTATATAATAATATAAAAAACCTCCCTTACCAAATAAAATGAAGCTTAGTGGAACATATTAAGAAAGTAATAAATACAGCAATGGAAGTACAACAAATAATGCAAACCAATACATTTCTCCTTAATTTGGACTTAAATAAGTAAAGGGATCTAGTGGTGTTGGTGATGAACTTTTAGAACCAGATAATGAAAGTGATGCTGCCTACATGGAGAATCCATATGAAATGGGCCTATCGCAAGATAATGCATATCATTAATCAAATAATAGCTTTCAAAATTAAACTCCTGGTATACAATCTAATAGAAGTAGCTAATAAAATAGCAAGATGATAGAAAATGATTATAAATTAAGACATTAGTAAGAATATATGAATAATGGATAATCATCAAATAGCCATAGGAGCAGCAATTAATAAGCTCAATACGATATAGAAAAATAGGATGAGTTCGGTGATGCTCCCAACAATTAAGTTATAAATGTAGAAAATATTTAAAAAATGTCATAATCACTTAGTGAGTATTTCAAAAAATAAAATAGCACTAAAAATACAAGCAATAATTTTTTCAATATATAAGAAGATGGATATCCTGTTGATGTGGATTCTGTCTAAGAAGGTTAAGCTGGAAATTAAGATCAATAAAATGCTCCTCTTATGTTTTAAAAATCAAGTAATAGCTAAAAAAAGTAAAATTTATTTTTAAAATGTTTTAATTTTATTCAAAAAACTTTAAAAAAGTGATGAATTTGATTAATCAGCAAGAAATACTTCAAGTCAAACAAGATTTTATTAAATGAATAAAATGAGACCAGGATCGAAACCTTTTTAAGAATAGATAATTGAAGTACCGGGAGAAGTTACTCATTAGGAGAAGCTTAAAAACTATTAGTTAGAGAACTAATAAGAAAATGATGAAGATTAACCTCGCTAACTTCCAACAATTGATAACGATTATAGCAATCGTAACAGTTTTTCTTAAGAAGTTCCTCATTTTCCAAATCAAAATAATATTTTTGAAGAAACACAACCTAGAAAATTAAATTCTGTTCCAGTTAGAGAACCTCAAAAATATACACCCACCAAATAAAACTTAATACCAATGACTATGAAAGATATGGCTGCCCTTTAATACCCAAAAAGGTAGCTAGCAAAAAATTAAATTCACTATCAGGATGTAAAAAATATACTCAACAATAAGTATGGGGAAGAAGAGGATTGTGGTATTTAACAAAAATCTAAATTCATAAATGAAGAAAGAGCAACAGTGAATTACTTTAAAAATTAAAAATAACAAAAAGCTGATTCAAATAATACTTAATTATAACCTTAGTAATACAATTCTCACTCATTTAATTGTTCTCCTCAGCATAAGAACAGTTTTATCATAGATAAATTTACTTCAAATAAACACTGCAGCGAATAAAAGATTAAAGAAGCACAAGAATTTTTATAAAAGGATACCAAAGAAGAAAAAGTTAATTTAAAAAAAATTTTATAAGGAGGAGTTAATATTTCCCGAATTTCAAATAAGGGTGATCCTTTATCTGCAACATCAAATGCCATTGTTTTAGATATTGAAATAGAAACAGTTTCAGAAAAAACTAGGGCTAAGCTATTAAACTGGCTAAATGATATTAAATTATTGAAGCAAATACCTAATTTAGACTAGAAATTACACAAAATATGCAAGGATGGTATTATCTTTGCTGATATTATCAATCTAATGGAAGGTAAAAACTAGATCATAAAAGGTTTAGAAAGAAAACCAAAAAAAGAAGCATAAATTACTGCAAATTATTTAAAGATATTTAATTATTTGAAAAATTTTGATAAAATGAATCCTCGATATCTTTCATAATAGTTCCTAATTTAATAAAATGAAAATATTTTTTGGGGGTTTTTAGATGATTTATGGTATTTCTATCATAACAAAATCTCTCCAAATGACATTAGATATAATGGAAATGGAGGTTCAGTAGTTCTTTAATCAAGCAACCATAATACTAGCTAATATTCGATGTTGAATATTAATAAACAAGCTCCATCAGCACAGTAATAGCAAACTTAGCAGCTTTAGCAAGCAAAACTGAATACTAATACGAGTCATCTAAGTAGTAATTTTAATAATAACACCTAATAAACATCGTAAGGTGGCTAGTTAAGCAGTTAGCGAAGATCAAATTCTTAAATACCTCCAAATAATTTAAAGCAAATTCAAGAAGAGGAAGACAGTCATCAACATTCTCAAGTTTAATAGCACTAAGATTTTTTGGGAGATGCAACTTCAAGCTAATATAAAAGGAGATAATATGAAAATTATGAAGACATAATGCATGACAACCATAATGAAGCTAAAAGAAAAAAATCTAATTAGCGTTCTCTCAAAGACAATAATAGTATAATGCAAGGATATACAAACTCAGTAGAATAAAATATAAATGCTTTGCTAACAGATGAGAATATTCCTTTTTATTAAAATTAAAATAATAATTAAGAAACAAGATAATTCTAGCAGCAACAATACAGTAGATAGCAAGGTTTATCTAAATCTCCTTCAAGTCCAAATCCACTAATCGCAACTTTGTAAAATGTTGATGTTGATTTAATTAAAAATTGGTTGAGAGGACTTGGTTTTAGCCATATGCTAAATAAGAGTGAGCGTTAGTAAGAATAATTCATAATGCTAAGAGAAAAGTAATAAGAGATAGTAAATTCTGAAGAATAAAAAAATTAAAGAAAAAATTTTAGAAAAAAAAATATAAATGATAAAATATGGGGAAGCTTTTCTGAAGAAGAAGAGAAGATCATAACTTAAGATCCTTTAAAGAACGGAGTTCTTCTTTGCCTCACTTTGAGTAGAATAGAAATGTGCAGAGTTGACTAACTTTACAGAAAACCCGAAACAATAGAGTAGTGCTATAAAAACTATGATTTAGCTTATCGTAATATTAGAGCAAGAACTGTCTTCGTACCAATTGAATTGTTATGGAGATAGAAAGAAATATTTTAAGGGGAATTATATTCTTTATGGCAGATATGTCATGGTTTGATGCTATCTACTAATAGTATATATGTTTCTACATAACTTGAAGGATAGGAAAATCAAATTCCTAATTAATTTTAAAATTAAATGAATTCATTTAGTAATAATTAACATTAAATGAATCCTTCATACATCCAAAACTACAATTCTTAAAGGTTTAATTATAACACATAAAGTGGATAAGTAAATACATAAAATTTATTCCAAAGCAGCAATAGTAGTATGATACCTACTACGTTCACAAACCATGCATAATAGCATGTCAATCCTCAATAACAGCTATCTCAATTTCCTTTAAATGGCACAGGTAGTATCATGTAAAATGTTTCTTCTAATTAAATGACAGTAAATATGTAACTTCCTTATTCTGAAGAATCTATGTCAAAGCTTAAATCTAATTTGATAGAATGGGTTGAATATTTAGGAATATTTGCGGAATTGAATGTTGAATGTAATGATTTTGTTAGTTTTCTCTCTCTGTGTAAAGATGGAGCCGTTTTGTGTTATATTATGTGTAAAATATTCAACATAAAAATTGTTGGAATAAATCGCAAAGCATGCACTAAAGCTGCAGCACTTTCTAACATTAGAAAGTTTTTGGAGATTTTCAAAAGGACAAAAGAATTGCCTAATATATTCTTCGTAACTGAAGAATCAATTTATGAAATGAAAGAACATTTAATTATATATTTATTAGAAGAATTAATGAGATATTAAGACAATATACCTTCACATTAACCTAATTCTATATTTGAAGAGCCTTATTTAAAAGTATTTCCATAAAAAGAAAATGCATTTGCAGCTAGAGAAAATAGCTACGGTGCTAGAGCTAATAACGCTGAAGCTTCAAACCAATCTACAACAATTTAATAATAAAATAGATCTCATTAAAATCCATACTTTGCAAAAGGTTCAAACAATTTACCTATAGAGGCTAAGCTAAGTGTGCACAACTAAAGCAATCGTGATCTTCTTAAAAACTACAATGAAAATTTCTTAAATTAAAGCTAATAAAATGTAATAGATAATTAGAATTTAGTTAATTCATAAAGATAAAATACTAGCGTATCTCTTGGAGTATTAAATAATAGTAAAAGCCCAACCAATTAAAATAATATGAACTAAGAGAATATGAAAGCTTAAGAATAAAATAAAAATAACTTCCAAATAGATGACCCATATAGCATCTTGCCTTAATCAAAAAGAATAGAAAATTTAGAACTTAACACAATGGCATCACCAACAAACATTTAAGTAATTTCATTATAAAAATTGTTTTATATTCGAATTTCACAAAAATTATCGAAATTAATAAATTTTATATCAGATTTATTAGAGATAAATCATAACTTAAGTTATGATTGTTAAAAAAAACGTTAGAGTGAATTAATTAACTATAAAAAAAGGTATTAAAAAGTATTAATCAGCAGTAATAGCTAACTTAAACTCAAAGGATAGAGCAAGTCGTCTAAAAGAATAAAGTTGCATAAAAAGCAGCATCTTCCCCCATATAAAAAGAAGATGGAGTTTCAATCTACAATGACTTTGGTAGCTCTGATCCTGATTAAGGTATTTAAAAAATATAGAATCATAAATTAACTTACTTTATATATAAATAGATAGCCTTAAAATAAAAAACTGGCTTTCTAGTATAGGATTTGAGGATTTGGCTTACAGTTTAAATTTTAGAGAATAAGTTATATACTAATTTAAAGATGGGTAATATCTTAATTAATTAATTATTTTCCTTTTTTAAATGATCTTTTATAGTACCATTTTAGGAAAAATTCTTGAAAAGTTAGAATCTAAGCCAATAAAAGGAATTAATTTGAATCCAAAGACTAACGCACATTGTAAGTATAATTTAAGTAAGTGCATAGAATTTTTAGAAAAAAAGAGTGATATGACCTAAGATCTACTTTGGGATTAGAATGAATTATTTGAATGTAGCTCAGATTTTATTAAAAAATTTTTACTTGCAATACGTTATGCTTATAGAAAGGCAACCCTTTCTCTTAAACGGTAATTCATTAAATTTACCAAATTTACTTAATTAATTAATTTATTTAATTTTTTTTAAAAGTGCCAATGGATCATCTGTTTACAGCTAAATTTCTTAAAAATGAGAAAAAAATTTTGAAAAATTTATAATAGTAGGAAACGTAAGAATTTCTTTTACTAAAAGGCGAGAGTTTTATTTAATTAAATTATATATATAATAACAATATGCATGTATAAATCAAAATATTTATTTATGTAAATTAGTTTTTAAAATAGAAAATTTAAATAATTTTTAACACTCAATTAAAATTCATCCTATTTTACAGAGTATTTAGGGCACCAAGAGATATTTAAATGCATTTTTATATTTGTTGAATCATTCATATTTTTATTCAAAATTCAAGATAATGCAACAAACGCAAATTTATTGGTCAAGTATTTATTAGGTTTACTTATTATCAAATTCTTTAAAATCTAAATTCCAATATATCACACACACAACATTAATCACTAATTAAATAAATCCGAGAAGATAGATAGATAGCACACAAATAAAAATAAATAAACCCAATAATTTAATAAAGAAAATTAAATAAAAGTAATAAATTGCCATTGAATAAAATCTATTTATCTAAACATTTAAATTTTGCTAATAAGTAAATAAAATATGAGTTTTGAAAAGACTTAATAGCTTAATCTTAGTAAAACAAATTTAGGTCTTTAAAGTATAATTCTCAAGTAAAATAATTTCATTGCTTTAAAAATAATTTATTTTTTTTTTACAGCTAAGAAACTGATTATGAAGCTACATTCAAGCATGAATACAATCAAGAAAATCTCCTATTGCATTTATAGTATTTATTTGAAAATTGACTTAAAAACATCAAGGTATTTACTTAATGGATTTCAATTTAAAAGGGGATTTGAAATAGGAAACGAAGGGGCTGAAAAAGTTGGAATATATCTATCAAAATTAGTTAATTTGACTCATTTGCACATTTATTTTGAGTAATATATCATAATAGAAAAAATTTAGATTCAATATAAATGTAATTTAAAATAGGAAAAATTAACTAGGATCAGAAGGAGCAAGTCATATAGGAAGAGCGTTAAAGTAGCTCGAAAAAGTGAAATAAATGCAGCTTGATATTGGGTATGACTATATATATTAAATTAACAAAAAAGTGAAAAGGTTAATATTTAAATTTAATGAAAAAATTAGTATAAATAATATAGAGTGTGATGGATTAGAAAGCATAGCTGATGGCATTAAAAAATAAGTTAATCTAACATAATTATAACTTAATATAAGGTAATAATAAAATTCATTTATTTTAAATTTAGGAATAATGAAAGAATACTTAACATATTTTTTATACTAGATTTAATAAGATAAAGAGAGTTGGAACTAAATGCTTATCAGATTCTTTAAAATGTCTAACTTAGTTAAAATAATTACATATTGTTATTGAGTAATCAATTAAGCATAATTTGTATTCAAAAATATATTTTTTTTTTGCTTATTATTGTCATATAGAGGTAACAGAATAAGAGATGAAGGATTGTGCCATATTGGAAATGCTATTGCCCAGCTACCTAATTTAGAATAACTCTATCTAGATGTTTCTGCAAATTCTATAAAAAGTGAAGGGGCAAAAAGATTTGCTTAAGAACTATAAAAATGTTCTAAGTTAAAAAGCTTGTTCTTAGAGTTTTTGTAAGAAAAATAAATATTTTAATTTAATTTAATTAAAAATGTTATTGAAAAGCTGGAATAAAATGGGAGATGAAGGAATTTAAGATTTATTTTTAGCTCTCAAGAATATGAAAGAACTATATGATTTACATATTTCACTGAAAAGAAACAGCATTACTGATAAGGGAGTAATCACTATAGCGGCACTCTTACCTTACTTAAAAAATACTGTCAAATTCAGTTTAAATTTAGAGTACTAATATTTTTATTTTATTTAGAAATCTCATAATTTTTTTTTTTTTCAAAGTGTTAATTAGATATCGTTTGAAGGATAGGAACTTTTGGGTTAAAGACTTGGATATATGAGAAAGTTAACAGATTTATATTTGGATATGCAAGGGTATTTACAATTAAAATTAATACCAATTTAAAAATTTTTTATTTTAAATAACAAAAAGCTAACAAGAAATGTATTTAGCTTCACTCACTTTCTGTTTCTTAGGTTTCTTGTTGCAAGCAAGAAAGCATGAAATCAGAAGGCTTTTTATATTTGATAAAGTTTATGGAGGAATATAATTCAAATATAAAAATGATATTTTAATAGACTTCTTTAATGAATGAATGAAGGAATAGCTAACTAAATAATAAAAATTAGTTGGCATTCTAAGTTTTTCTATAAAAAACCTATATAATTTTATTCAATTATTTACAATTTTTAATTAAAAAAATTTAAATCCAGCCAGATTTTATTTCAAAGAAGTTAATAAACAAGTATATAAACTTATAAATAAATAGTTAATGTTTTTTATTTTTGCAACAAAAAGTATTTAAGTTATATATATTTTATATGTATTATTATGACCTCAATATAAACTTTACTATATTTATTTAGTTATTCTTTTAAAAATTAATAATTTTTTTTATAAATATTAAGTTTAATGTAACAACAGATATAAATAGTGTCAGTAGAAATATAAAAAACTCTTTGGAATACAATTTAGTGTAAATAATAAAAAACATAATTCCATCAATTTATTATATGTGGAATGAACATTACCTTATGTTGAATAGTGTGTGAATATAAAAAAATACTAATAGAAAATCTATCAAAAAATATGATATACTTTTTAACTGATGATTTATATTTTTTAATAAATATTTTATATGAAAAATAAATTAGATAGAAGTTAAAACCAATGATTATAAAGGAGGGATTGATTGATTTTGAACTAAAAGTTAAAAATTAACAAAAAGAAAGAAATCCGTTTGAATGGAAATTTAACCAATACATTATTAAATTAAAAACAAAAATATTGTTAAAGGCTTATCATTAAGAAGAAAGAATATTGGTTTTTATTTATTAATTTAAAAGAAAAAACTACATCTACCTTTTTTATATATTTTAATACAAAAATGGATACTTTTAAAGGTAGCAATGATTTAAAGGGAATTACATAAGTTGTCAAAAGTGGCAAAAGAAGTGAGCTATTTTAAAATGCTAATAGCAGTGATTTAATTTAGGATTTATATTCTTTTTATGAGTAAAGGCTTTCTGCATAAATGAGTTTATTGTATTAAAAAATAATCAATGACGAATTGATTACAACTCTAAGTGAGAGCTAAACTTCAAGCGAGTTCATAGAAGAAAGAATCAAAGAAATAATTGAAAATTAATTATTTTAAGAAAAAGAGTAAGTTATTTCTAAGCTTGCGAGCGATAATTAGGCCTTTTAACTCAAGATAGAATAACTTGAGATAGATAATTAAACATTAGCCTCTTCCATTTAGTCAGTACATAACCAAGTCAATAACCTAAACTATGAAGGAGTAAATAAAATATTATAAATTCTTTTTTCTTTAATTTAGATTTTAACTTGGAATTATATTTCAAAATAATAATTATCAAATTCACCTCAAAAATATTTTATTTTTATAGCTTTCATTTAATAAGTTTATATTATTGTTAAAATTATTAGAATTTAATAGCTTTACAGGATAAGCTAAAGAAGAATACACTAGAGCTTAATGAGAAAGATGCAAGAATAGAGTAACTTTTAGATAAGATTACTAGGCAAGAAGGATAGTTGCAGGAAAAAGAAAATTTAATTCAATAGAAAGACATTGATAAATAGAGAGTAGAACTATAATTACAGACAGAAAGAAATAAATTAACTCATGTAGACTAGCTTTAAGGAGTTGAAGAAGTAGAAAAAAAAAATTTATAGCAAAAATACGATGAATTATTATCTAAATACGATAAACTAAATGAAGAATTTAATGGTATTCGTTTGAGGTATGAATAAATTGGAGTTGAACGTATTAATGAATAAGAATAATATAAGCTGCTTATTGATTAAATCAAAGTTAAATGCAAAGATAAGACTCATAACTTGAAGATCAAATATAAATAATACAAGGATATGTCAAGAAATTTTTAAGAAAAGCTCATTTAAAATGAAACAGAATTTTCGAACAAAAACTTGCAAGTCAATGAAATGAAAATAAAAGTTTAAGAATCCAGCAGAGCAATTATAGAATATTAAAGATAAATTGCTGATTTGTAAGCTGAAATGAAGCAAATTTTGGAGAAATTGTAAATGTAAACTGATGAAGTGGAGCGATTGAAAAAGCTCTAATAAGAAACTATTGACACTTTACAAAATAAAATAGAGTTCAATGAAAAATCTCTGAGAGATAATCTAGAAGAATCATAAAGAATTATTGCTAATTAATAAGTTGATATTCAATACAAAAATAGATAAATTGCTGAACTAAGTTAAAAACTAACACAAAGTATCACTGATCATGCAAAACAATTACAATTGCTTGCAAAAGAAGCTGATGCTCAGAGAGACGATATACAACAAGAACTAATAGCTAATTCTAATGCTTTGGAGAATGATATTTAAGATTTAAAAAGCTAATTGACAAGGATATAAAACGAAAATACAGTTCTTCATGATGAGAATAAAAAATTGTTTTATGACTCCCACTCTAAAGAAAATCGCATCAAGGAGTTAGAAGGCTAGATAAAGTAAAATCAGTCAAAAATTAATGACTTACAATAAAAATTAGAAGATTTAAATAAATTGAGTAACCATTTAGATGAATAAAATAGATCTCTTGATGCTTAGAATTAGTAATTTTTTAATGATAATAAAGCCTTAATTGCATAAACAGAAGAGTAAGAGAAGGCTATTTAAAATCTCAAAGATTTAGAAACTTTGCATATTTAATTATAGGAAAAATTGAAATTAATAGAGTCTGAAAAAGCTAGCTTAGCTTAGACAGCTCAATAGCACATAGAAGAGAGTGAAAAATATAAAAATTAGTTATTTGAATTATAGTAAGGATAAGAAAAAGAAAAAAGATATGCATTAGATGGGTAGATGCGTTTAAAAGAAAATGAAGTTTCTTTAAAAATTGAGGTTGAGCGCCAATAAAGCGAAATTAAACACAACTAGCTTTTATTTGAAGAAAAGCTTTCAACCAAGCAAAAAGAAATTGAATTTATATAAATTTAATTAAATTCTACAACATCTGAAAAGGTGAAATGCTTGGAAACTTTGAGTGAACTTACTAAAAAATATGAATAATAAAAAGAAAAACTAAAGGATCTTTAAGAATAAAAAATATAATTGGAAGCAAAAATAAACAATTTAGAGGCTCTTTTACAAGAAAAGAATAACGCTTTTGAAAAGACATCTATTTAAATTGACCTCCTTACTTAAGAATCCTAAACAATTAAAGAATAATACAATTAAAAAGTAAGATAGATTTCTCTTTAGGAAGAAAATATTTCTCAATATGCCAAGGATAACTAAAAGCTAAATAATGAGCTCAAAGATCTATTACAAGAAAAAAATAACGTAGAAAAAAAACTTTTGTTAGATTTACAGTAAAAAACAAGTGAAGTCGCCTAATTATAATAATAAATTAAAGCAACATAGAAATAACTTTAATTCGAAGCACAGTAACACAATCTTTAGGTTGAAAGAGAAAAATTATATATGGAATAGTAATTAAAAACATTTGAACAAAAATGCTAAGAACTCTAGTAAAATTTAATTTAAAAAGAAGAGGAATAAGAGGAATTTATTGAATAGCTTACTGAAAAGGAAACTATGTTGAATGAATAAAGAAATTAAATTGAAGAATTAAAACTTTAATTTTAAAAGGAGGAGGATTCATTAAATTCAGAAATTTTGTAACTCTAAGATAGCTTGAAATAAAAAGAGAAATAGTATCATATTTACTAAAAATAATAGAAAGAATATACTCAAGACAAGCTCAAAGGAGTCTTAAGCAGTCTGGCAGAAGCTAGATAAGACCTAACCATTTTTTAGTCAAAATGCAATTCTGAAATAAATGATACTCATAGTAGAACTCTCTAATATTTCCAAGATATTATGCAGTTTAGTAGAGAATAGAAATCTAAACTTAAAGTTTAGTATGATAATGAAATGGAAAAATATTAAGAAAATATATCTACCAAATTTGAAACTTAGCTTGATAAAGAAAGATTAATCATGCGTGAAAGAGAATCACATTTCAATAAGTAGATTTCTCTGCTTGAGCAGAAAGTATTAGAATAAAACACTAGATTTTAGGAAGAAAAGTAAAAATATTAGCAAGAAATAAACTCACTGGAAGAAAGAAATATAACTGAAAAAATTTAGCTTAATAATGAAATTATTCAATTAAAAAACTAGTTACTTAAAGTAGAGTCGAGATCAGCTCGTTCAGTGGAAAAAAACTAAAAATAATTAGAGATGGTGAATTAAAATGCTTAGAAAAGCCAAGTTATGTATGCTAACATGATATCTGACATCAAAAATAAATTAGAAGAATCAGAAAAAAAGGAGCTCTAAGTTCTTAATGAAACAAGAAGTAAAATTCATAACATGAAAGCTCATCTTTAGCAAATTGAATTAGAGGATTCAAATGAATAGTTAGCTCATTCTACATCTTCTACTTCTTCTATGAATAAGTAAAATAGCAACAATGATGGTAGAAGCAGCAATAATCTCAATAACACCAATAATATTAATATTGATAGTCTATAAAATAATACCCTATTGCAAACTTAAAGAACTGCTAGATTAGCTCTTTAAAAAGAATATGAAAAAACAATGAAGAATTTTTAAAAACAGGAGATACCAGTATCAGGTAACTCTTCAAATAAAAGTAATAATAGTTTGCAACTCTCAAATTCATAAAATAATATTTCTATTAGAGGATAAAGCAAGAGTATGTAAACAAATAATTTTGTTGATGGAATAAATTATACACTAGGATCAACTTCCAAATATTAGAAATCCCCTTAGCAAATAACAAATAGCAAAATGTCTTCTTAATCTAACAGAAATAGATCTTCCACGAATCATTAATCCCCTTATGAGTCTCCAAATTAAAGTTAGAAATAATCATAAAGATCAAAAAGCAAGAACATATAAAAGAATCAAAATGAAAAATTAATAAACTCTTCCACAAACTCACCATATAAAAGAAATTCTTAAGTCGAAGAAAGTAAATTCACTCATCGTTAGCTTAATAATCCAAGTATATTTGCAAATAACAAAAATGAGAAGCAAGGTAAAGATGAATCAGTTAACTACTACTTTAATAATGGATTAAAGCAATAAAGCCCTTTACTTAACTATTAACGCAATGATACTTATAACTGTGATACTATATCTCCTTTTAATTAAGATAATAATAGTAATATTTTTGCTTATTCTCCAGATACAACTCATAAATAAAATGTTTAAGCTCATATCGATTCAGTGAAAAATAGTTAAAAGTCGTATGCAAAGAAGGAGTATTCACGTTAAAATACTCCTACTTACCTTTCTACTCTAGCTGAAAAATCTTTACAGGAGTTAAAGTTAGAAATTCTTAAGTAGAAACATAGATTAACTATCTCTAGAAATAATTCTTAAGACATCCCATCACCAATTAATAATTAAAATTCTTCTCACATACAAATTAAAACAGAATAAAATAACATACATAAATCTTAACTTTAAAAAAGTAAGGCAGATCACTTTAATTAAAATTCTTCATAGAATGAGCAAGAAGCTAGTAATGCTACCTATTAAAACAATTAAAGCAGCATGAGCTAAAAGTCGTCAATTCCAGTTAGAAAAAATTTAATGAATTTCACTCATTATAAGTTTGCTTCACCTTCTCCAAACAAAGTAATTTTATAAAAATAATAAAAATTACTTTAGTCATAATCTCAACCATAGAGCTAAAGCTCAAAGTCAAAACATGGATAGCCTTTAGATATTTAAGACCTTTGATAATGGTTTGCTAACTATCTAGCTAACCAACCAAATATTAAAAATATTTCGAATTAATTAATATATTTTATATATAATAATGAACAATTTGTATTGTCTCTCACAATATTATTTTTCTTTACGCTCACTAGCACAATTATTTTTCAATTATATTTATATAAGAAATTTAAACATAAAATATATTTTAAAATTATAAATTATTTCAAATTTAAGTAATTTTTCTAATAAAATAATAAAAATAAGTTTTAATTTAATTTGAAAAATATTTAAATCTATTTTTTTATCAATTAACATTTTATATTTTTATTTCATTTAAAATTATATAGAATAAAAATACAAAATTAATTCCTTTTTATAAAAATTGTCATTAAAAATCTTAATTATTATCATTTTTCAACTTTTTTATTATAAATTAGCAAACTTATTGTATTAATTTTTTATACTCACTATAAAAATTATTTTTCAATTATATTTATTAGAAATTTAAAAATAAAATATATTTTAAAATTATAAATTATTTCAAATTTAAGGAATTTTTCTAAAAAAATAATAAAAATAA
>NW_002476199.1:0-40757 GCF_000189635.1 Tetrahymena thermophila SB210 | reverse complement strand
TTGAAAATTATTTAAATCTATTTTTTTGTCAATTAATATTTTATATTTTTAATTGATTTAATCTTTATTTTTTAATTATTTAAAATTAAAATATATAAATTATCTATAAAAAAACATACAAAATTTATTCTTTTTTATAAAAATTGTCATTAAATATCACAATTATTAGCATTTTTCAACTTTTTTATTATAAATTATCAAACTTATTGTATTAATTTCATTAATTTTTTATACTCACTGTCATAATTATTTTTCAATTATATTTATAAGAAATTTAAAAATAAATTATTTTTTAATTTAATAATAATTTCAAATTTAAATAACTTCTCAAAAAAAAAAAAAAATTAATTTTTAATTTGAAAATTATCTAAATCTCTCTTTTTTATAAATTAATATTTTATATTTTTATTTCATTTAATTTAATTTTTATTTTTTAATTATTTAAAATTAAAATATATTAAATTATCTTTGATAAACATACTAAATTATTCCTTTTTTATAAATTGTCATTAAATATCAACATTATTAGCATTTTTAAACTTTTTAATTATTAAATTAGCATACTGATTGTATTAATTTCATTAATTTTACCAAAAGAATTAAATTGAAAAAATGAATAAAATTTATTAAAAAAATTAAATATGTTTTTATTGTAATGAAAATTTCTACTAGTTTTAATTAACAAAATAACATATCTTTTACTAAAATAGAAAGTTAATAAAAATAAAAAGGCGGGACAGGGTTTGTGGATCGGTTTTCTACTGTGGTCAGTGGGACAGGTAACATGGGTCGTCACTATGTCTCAATGCTACTTGTATACTACCGGGCACAGGAACCACTATCGCATTACGGTACCACTTGCGGAACATTACGGATGGAAACGAACCGGGTACAACTATGCTAGCGATTGCGTAACTGGAGCAATCGCTCTAAAATATTTACAAATCTTAATCATATAAATCAATAAAATAGAAGAATTTATTTTTTATGGGTTTATCAAAAATTTATTATAATTTTTCGTATTAAGATTGCTGGGGTTTATAAATATATAAATAATGAATGAATTTATTAAAAATATTTCTTTTAAACCACATATAATACAGATATTTAGTTTTTATATTTCTTAAAAAATCATATAAATAAAGCTAAATTTAACTATAGAATTATAATTTATGTTGTGTTGAAGTTAATAAAAAAAATAATATGAGATAATATAAAATGCTATTTTAATTTAATATAAAGTAATCATAAATAGTTTTTTCATGTAAAATAAGGTTTTTAATATAATTATTTGAATTTGATTACAAAAATTAATAGAGTAAACTTAATTTTTAATTATAATTTAATAAAGTAAATATATAGCTAGATATTTAACTATTTTGCATTATTATAATATAAAATTAATTATGGTAAGTATCAAAATTTTATTTTTAATTATTGTAAATCAATTATTGTTCATTTCGGCTTTCTATTCACTAAATAAAATATTTTAATTGCTAGGGAATAAAGGGCTCTTGTAGAAGCTTCCGTATTGTTTTTGAGAGCTTTAATTTTAGTAATTATTGTTATGATTGTTATTATCTAAATCTTAAGGATTGCTGATTTTCAAATCGTCAAATACATTTAAGGTGTTTTAAACAATATTGTTAATATTTTCTTTAAAAGTTGAAGCATCTTTTTCTAACTCTAACCTTCTTTGCTGTAAAATAAAAAAATATTTCAACTTTTTCAAAAAAATTGTATGTATTTATTTTACTTTCATGCTGTTTTTGGCATCGCTTAATTTGCTCACTGTTTGGGTCATCATAATTTTAGTTTTCTCCTATTTATATTAATTAATTTATAAATAAAATATATATGAATATTCATTCATTTTTTATACCATTTCCATAGATTTTTCTTCCAAAAATCTTTTTTGCTCTGCCAAATATGATTTTGCACTCTCAATTCTATAATTTTTTATTTAAAATTTTTATTTAATAAAGATTTATAATGATTTACTCTTAGTCATCCAAAACTTTATTAAATCTGGAAACTTAGAAACTTGCTTCGCTAATATTATCAATATTTTTAGCTTTTACAATAGCTTTATTGATCAAAGTGTCTTATGTCTCAATCACATACTTATAATTTTCTGAAATATATTTTTAGTTTAATAAGTAAATACATTATCTAAATAAATAAATAAATAAATAAATACTTAGAAGATTTTTTAGATTTTTTAAGCAACCAATTTTTTCTATTTCTTTATCTTATTCACCATCAAAATTAGCTTCATACTCCTTTTAAATGTTATCTATTTTATTCATAAAATCTTTGAATCTTTTGATGTTTTCAGCCAAAATATCTATTGCTTCTCTTCCAATCTATTTGTTAAAAAAATGAGTTAATTATTCCAATAATAAATTTAATCAAAAATACTGGATCAACTGGCATGGCGAACAGCTCTTTTTTAAAAGGAAGTAAATTTATTTCACTAATTTCTGATTGATTATCTATATAATCTTCTCCTAACTCTATCTTTCTTCTTCTTATGTAAATTTCTTTCCTTATGTTAAGCATATCTTAAAGTTCTTTATGCAATGAAGACAAACTTTCTTTTAGGATGTCATTTTCTCTCAATAATTTTTATCTAATTTCTTCGTTTTCTCTTGTAATCATCATAGAAAACTCATGGTCAGCATTAGCAGCATAAATGTTAGGTCCAACCTTATCTAACTTGTTGGTCATTTCAAAGTTATTTTAATAACTTATGTTTTTTTCTTATTGGTACTTCTTAATTTGGTCTTGTAGCTATTTAATCATAGTATCTTTCTTTCTAAATTCATTGTTAAATTACGTTTCCCTGTTGACTATTTTACTATACTGAAGAGTAATATCTCTAAGTTGAGAATTTAATTTTTCCTTTTCATCCCTATAATCTCTTTCTTGATTTTTAAGTTTTTAGTTAACAACATCAAGCTCTGTTTATAATTACTGTTTAATTTTTTTTTGTTAGTTTAAAAATGTTCTTTTTTTTAAAAAAATAATACTTTGTTTCTAATCTAAAGTTTTTCAATTGCATTATGCATTTAAGCAATATCATTTTAATCACGCTTAGCTGTTTCATGATGAAGTTATCTGAATTCTAAATCTCTTTGTCTTTATTATAATAGAGAGCGAATCCTATTAGTATTAAAAGGAAAAAATATGTTTTTCTTCATACTCATTTTTATAATTATTAAATTTTTACGTATTTATTGCTTGCTCAATATTATCATTTGACACTTCAAACAGATTTCCAATTCTATTGTAACCATATGATTAGAGGGCATCGTTTATTTATTTTAAATCATTAGCAAGTTTTGCTCTTTTCATTTCTTCATCAAGTTCATATGCTATCATGTTAACTTGACTTTGAATTTAGTTTGCTTATGAGTTAGCATTTAAATTGAGATAATTACTTAGTTCATTATTATTATTACTATTAATGCTAAAATTATTATTGCCTGCTCCATTAGAACTTGAAGAATTCAAATTATTAATGTCTTAAAAAGAGAAATTTCCCGTTTTATATTCACCTTATCCAAGAAATTATCCACTATTAAAATTATTATTTGTATTCATGATAAAAATGTAGCAATAAATGTTATATTCTAGCTAATTTTGTTTGTATATTAAGTAAGAAACAATTATTAGATAATTAAAAACTAGATATTTTAATGTGAGTTATTAAATATCACCTAAAATTGGTTAAAAAATTTGAAATTTTTGAAGTTAAGAAATATTTTAAGAGCCCAAATTGAAATCAAATTTTTTGAATGCGCAATAATGAAATAAATTAATTCTTATCGCTTTTATGTTAAAAAAATTGTTAAATTTTTATAAATAAAAAAATTATTTTAATTGTTAAAATATTGCACTCATAATTTTGAATATATTAATTTAATTATTTTTAGCATACATCAATCAATTTTCTTTTTATAAATTTGAACTGAAAAGATTAACGAATATTTGTAATTATGCGGATGTTTAAAAAAATTGATTTTTGAATTTTTAATACAAATTAGAGTCATTTTGATGTGTAGCAGAAGATTTAGGATATATGCAAAATAATTTGCAAGAATTTAATTTTTTATATTCAAAATAGAAGATATTTATTTAATAATAATAAATTTGCATCATAATTTGCTAACTAAAATTCAATTATTTATAAATAAGATATATAATATTACATTCTATTTTGCATATAACGATTTGAAGTATATAATCAAGAGAATTAATGCATGTATGGGAAATAACAAAGCTCACTTAGTTTTGATATTGTTTAACTACAAATTCGAAATGTTAGAGGATTCAAATTAAAACAAATTTCATTCAAAAATTAAATAAATTACTTTTTTATATTTTTTTATCTTGAATTTAGGAATATAAAGAAACAACAAACTTTTTATCAATTAAATACCAAGCAAAATAATTAAAAAAAAGGTATAAAGTTTAGCCTGTATAAGGAAAGAATATTTATTTGATATCGATTTGCTAGTACTTGCAGGTAGATTAACAAGATAACCATTACATAAATTTTTTGTTTGCAAAATTATTATTCTCTTATCTTGAAATAGAAGAAAATGGAGGTTCAAGCTTTCAAAATTAGGGTTTCATAAGATAATAAAGTTAGAGATTCGTTTGCTCCAGAATATCATCTAAGACAAAATAGTAACAACACTACTCGCTTAAATGATGAAGGTAATGATTCTGGTATCAATGACCATCTCACGTCTGCTCGCTTTAATTTTCCAGAAGAAATAGAAGATTAAAATGGAAATAATTAAAACTAAATCAATAATGAGAATCAAAACTTACCTATAATTTAATAATAAAATTTCTAATTGTAAAAGTAGTAACAGTAGCATTTTACAGCCTATCAAAAGAAGAATGTTGAATTGAGCGATTACAGTAGTAATGGTAAGCACAATTTAAATAGTAATGGAAACTATAACACGTAAAGGACAAATTAGTCTAATCAAACTCTTAGCGAATCGAACACTGTTGTTAAAGAAAAATAGCCTGAAGAATTACTAGCAAATGAAGAAGAAGAATATGATGAAGAACACTTTTAAAATGGCAATTAACTAGCTAACTAATTTGACAAGTATTAACAGTAAAGTCACTACAATTAACTAGTTCTTCATCATCAATAAATTTAATAAAAGCAACTTTATCAGAAGTAAAATGTGCATTTGAACGGCAATGCTTAGTAAAAACGATTGTTGTATGATGTTTAAAATAATTAGCATCAAGAAGAAGACTTAGACTAATAATATTTACATAATTAGAGCTAAAATAGCATGAATTAAGTTGATATCGAGTTTTTAGGGGAAGATAATTAAGTTATTGCTTAACCCAGCAACTCAGGATTTTAAAGATAGATGCCACACTAATAAAATCAAGGCAACTATTAAAATCCGTTGTTATAAAAATAATAGTAGAATATAATCAATCAGTAAGTAAATAGATAAATTAATAACAAATCTATGTAGCAAAGTTTTGGTATATTTAATTAATTTGATTAGAATTAACAATAGTAATAATTACAAAAAATTAAAAATGTTTATTAACAATCAAATGGAGGGTAGTTTTTTAGCAATAATGGGGTAGATGATGGAGAAGAATATGATTACGAATCTGGGCATTTATAAGATTATAACGATCATTATGTAAAAAACAACTAATACTTGAGTAATCTATAGCAGAAGTAACAGATTTACACAAATCCTCAATAGCTTTAATATAACTAAAAAGTTTATTAGTAGTATCCCGCTTAACAGATTAAACATAGTAATTAAATTTTGAATTAATAGAAATAATAACAATAAACAGCTCTTTAGCAGTTAAAATAATAAAATCAAGATCATTCAAATTATGGTAGTTAAAGTTTAAATGCTAAAATGTAAAGTGGACAAGCAACAAATAATTATATCCATAAAAGGAATGCTTCATAGTTAAATTATACATAAAAATAGTGCCACACCTACTCCGATGATGAAGTATTGACATTGACTCATGGAGAAGATGATGATCGACACATATATTTAGAAGATAATTAAGAGCAAATTTAAAATTAATTAAACAATTCAGGAAATCATAATAATAATAATTAATTAAATCTTTCAGGTTTTAATGGTTAAAGTTCTTACCAAGCTTGTTACCCATTGCCTAATTCTAACCTTTAAAAAATAGACAAGTAAACAATTGATGAGCATTCTAACAACACTTCAAACAATGAGGAAGGTATAGTCAACATTTCTTCGATCAAAAAGAATGTTATTACTCACTAAAACACTCCTTCCCATACTAATTATCAAGCATAAACTTCTCCTATCCCTCTCAAGGAAAGTAACAATAATCAGTAGTCCAATATAAAAAACTAAATTGAATCAAACTAAGGAATTACTAACTATTAAAAAAATATAATTAACTCTAACACAAATTAATAATCTCGCAAGAATAATTTTAATGAAGACAAAGAAAACTAAACACCTCATAATTCATTATCTGTTAAATAAAGAGAAAATTCTGCAAATTTGTAAAAAGGTTATGGAAATTCCAATAAACACCAAGCAAACTTATCCCCTATTTCTATCACTCCTTATAATCAGAGCTTATAAAATTCATGCAACTAATCTTATATTAAAGTAGATAAGGAAGATAAAGTAAAGTTGAATAATCAAAAATAAAAATTAGATATTTCAGCAGATGAAAACATATAAGATACTTCATATAGTATGTTTTTACCAGGCGCAAATTATTTAGATGAAGAAATATATTTACAAAGCACTTCAGTTGCTAAGTAAAGCAGCAAAAATTGGAAAAATAATTAAAATGTTAGTTAAAAATAATATCAAAAAAATTAACTGTAAAACCCTATTATGAATTAAGATGGAGCTTAAAGATTCACTGAAGAGTAATTAGATTGTAGCTAATTAAACATAAAAGACTTACAAGATGGATACTACTATGAGGGTTAAGATAAATTAAATGGTTATTATTTAGATGAGTAAAGCAGAAATATCTAATTAGCCAAAATATAGAACTAGTCATTAATTTCTTCAAAAAACGATACCTAAAACAATTCTTAGCTGAATAAGAAACCTGTAACGAGTACAGCAGGAATCAATAAATTTTGTTAAAGTAAAAATGTAAATAAGACAACAAATTCTACATCAGCAACATAATCGACTTCTGTTACATTTTAAACTTAAGGCTTTCCAAGAGATTCAATTGGTAGCAAAGAAAACATTTACAATATATCTAACTTAACATCTGAAGGAAAAAATATGAATACTTAAGAAAATAAAGTAAAAGGAAAATTAAATAACTAAAATAAATTGATTACTGAAGGAGATTTAGAGGCAATTGAATTCGAATAAGTAGTTGAAAAGTAGAATAATTAAAACTAATAAAATTTTTCAGAAAATAATTAAAGAGCTATCCAAATAGCTTCAGTCGATAACAGAGACAAATAAAAAATGAAAACAATTTGCAGTAGAAGCAGCAGCTAAGAGAGCTAAAATGAAAAAGATAGTAGCAAGCTTGAATTGGACAAATCAAGGTAAGTCTTTTAAGATTAGCATAAAGAATATAAAAAAATTTACGATATTCTTAATTATGAAAGAAATAAAAATGAAGCCTAAGAAAAACTTATTCGCTAAAAATCATAGATGGTTTTTGATTACTAAAAAGTAATCGAGCAAATTAGTAAGGAAAATGAGCAGTTGAAGCAAGAAAGAGAAGAAAAAAATATAACAATTCTAGCATAAAAGAAGTACATTCAAGAGCTAGAGGAGTAATAAAAAAACAATAAAGAGCAAGAATTGAATGAAGAGCTCATATAAGAGAATTAAAAGTTAAATGAGGAATATAAAACCTTGCAAATTGAATACAAAGAATTTTTGGATTAAAATATTTAACTCATTAATGAAAATAAATAATTAATAAAATATAATAATGAGCTTGAAAGTAGCTTGTAAGAACTACAATCAAAGTAGAGTGTAATTGATTCATCTGTTCAAATGCAATTTTCAAACTAAATAAGCTAACTGTAATTATAAATTGAAAAAATTACTGCAGCAAAAGACTAAGAAATTGAATAGCTTAAAAAATCTATCATGGAAATATCATCCCATAATTAATAGAATGGAAGAAAAAATAGTATCGGTGCATCCTAGGATCAGTAGCATCAGATTATGCAGCAAGCTAAAAAATTAGAAAAAGGTACATCGTTTGAGTCTATGAACATCTCTTCAGCTATGACAGATAACTCTTTCTCTTAATCTTTTAATGGCCATCCTCCTCGCAAATAACAGAATTTACATAAAAATCAATAATCAAATGTTCAAAATTCTCATAACAATTCAAACCACTCAAACAATAACTTCAATACAATCTGCTCCCATCCAAGCTAAGATGAATCTAATAATTGCTCTCAGTCTTAAAATTAACAAAACTATCGCAGAACTAGATCTTCAAGTCTTTCATACAAAGGAATAGATTAATCTTTACAAAATTCATACTACAATTAAAATAATAATATTTATTCGTCTTAATCAAATCATCAACATAGTGGATCATTTTCTCAAAGTAATTAGAGTATGCAATCATAATAAACTCATAGTAATGCTACACAAATATGTGGAGCTTCTTCTTAAAATAACTAAAGAACAAATATATTTTCTATATAAGAACTAATGAGTTTATTGTAATTAAGTTAAGAATAAGAAATACTGTAGAAAGTGAAGGAAATTCAGGAATATAACATAAATACCAAGAAATTTATAAACTGTATAATAGATATGATATAAAAATGTGCTCCTCAAGGCTACTTTACAAATAAAAAACCTGATCTCAAGCAATGCTGGAATATTTTGAAGAAAATAATGGATAAATATCTTGTGTTAAAGGTCAATATGATCAAAGATTAAGTAGATTAAGAATTGGTTATTAAGATATAATCTTATTTATAAATTAATGATAAGGAGTAGATTGTTGATAAAATAGCAAATCTTTAATCAGAAAATTAAAAACTCACAAGAATTATGATTCTTGTAAAGAAAACATTTAATTTAGAGTGGGCTAAATCACTTTACGAGTTAGAAAAAGCATTAGAAAACGAAAGCGAATAACAAATTGCTCAAACCAGTAAGAGCTTTAGTGGAATTAAACAAGATAACCTACCTTCTCATTCATCATAAGTTACATTCAATGGTTACAGCTAATTATCTTCAGCTCATTAAATAAACTCAAAAGGTTCAGCTTCAAACTTATAAAATTTAAATAATCATTCTTAATTATCTTAAATGAGAGGAGTGCATAAAAAAGAATCCATTCTTAATTAAGAGCACAATTAAATACAACAACATCAATAGTAATATTAAATTTATGGATCAGCTGCATCTTCTCAAAGAATTGATTCTGCTAATTCAAATCATATAGTTCATCATAATCTTCTTATTTGACATTAAATAAAATAATAAAATTAATGTATATAAATTTAAAACAAACTCTACATAAAATAAATGAAAAATTTTTCTTAAAAACAGTTTTCTTGCAATTTAATTTATGAATAAATAACTATTATAAAATCAAAAAATAAACTCCTTTAAAGAGGAAGCGAATAAGCTTAAATATAAAAGTAAATAAATAAATAAAATATTTATTAGTTTATCTGATAAAATTATATAGTAATGTATGTAAGTAAGTTTCTTATAAAATTTAATTTCCAAACATATTTTAAAGAAAAATTGTAAATTTATTTTAAATACAAAACACGCTTTGCTAATTAATGAAAATTCAAAAGTTATCAATAAAAATATCTTTTTTCTCTTTAGTTTAAATTATACTCCTAATTAATTTTATTTAAGTTAAATTATATAATAAAACTATTATGAATCTTCAAACTTAATTAAATTTAAAATAAATGAATTTATTTTAGAAAATGATATTTTAAATAATGTCTTGAATAGTTTATTAATCTTCTTTTGCAATTCTTTTCAAGATATTATTATAAATAGATAAAATAAAAATAAGTTATAAAAGATAATTTTTGTAGTTTAAATATGTAAAATTTATGATAAAGAGCCTTCATTAATTTTTAAAACAATTAAAATTAAAAAATAATATTCTAAAATAAATAAATAAATTTTAATTTTGTTTAATTAGAATTATTTTTTGCTATTTTCAAATTAAAAATATTGAAAACAATCAAACAAATAAGTACTTAAAATAAACATAAACTTAAATTAAATCAATGCTTAAATTTAAAATATCTTTTAAAAATAAACAAATTATTTTTATTAAAATTTAATCATTTTATTTAATAATTTACTAAACCTTTTCTAATGTTTTTAATATCTATCTATCTATCTATTTTCCTTGTATTTAAATATTTTATATCATTACATAATCCAATCTGAAGCACTTGGTTTGAATATTTTTTTCTTTTTCATTTTATTAATTTGATTTAATGCAAGCTAAGTCTCCACATCAACTTCATCCTTCTTTTTATTTATGTTATTAAAAATTTCTTATTATTGACTATCTTCTTCGCTATTATCCTTATTTTCTTCATCATCATCATTTTAGTTATCACTTTCATCACCTTAATCTGAATTATCGTCAACTCTTTGAATTACTGTTTCTGTAATTTCTATACCGTTTTCGTCAACATAAGTTCTTTCTACTTCTACCTCTTTTGCTTATTTTTTATTTTTTTGTTTGAAATTCCTTTTTTTAGGCTGAATATTTGCTTCCCCATTGCTATCATCTGAATCTTCAGTATCATCTAACATAGCTAAAGCTTTTCTGCTTGTAACTTCTTACTTCAAACGTAACTTTTCTTCTTCTCTTTCTTTAATTAACTTTTATATATCATAAGTAGCATCTTGAAATACTCCTTAAGTATTTCTATCACAAACATAACAAGTTTTACTTGTTGCATAATTTTATAGAGCACAACTTTCGCAAAAAAAATGATTGCATAAAGTTTTTATAGGATTTTTTAATTTGCTATCACAAATTTAACACTTTTTTGGAACTTAAACTTCACTGAGTCTCTATTCAACTTCATCTGCTTCAGAATCTTCTTCTTCTCCATTTAATAATGCCTATTATTTTCTTTTTTAGTCTTTTGCCCATTCTTATTCTTATTCAAATCCATTTTTGTAATCACCTCTATCATGCAAATATAAACAACTATCACCAAAGACACAATAACCAGTATCATGATAATCTTTGCAAAGAGAAGGATCATAATCAAAACGACAAGTCATTCTAACATTTGCTGGTGCTCTCACAGGTCCCATGCTTCCAGTAATCTTAGATTTACGTATTTCTTCTTCTGACTTTTATGTATATTGAGTAGAATAATTTTTCCCACGGTATACATCAGAACTCAGTTTTCCTTCTCTGATTTATTAACTAATTTCTTATCTTTTTAGGGCTATTGCTCTTGCATCAACTGCTTAGTCAGTATCTATTTCATTATAAACAGTAGCTAAATCTTTCCTATTTCCCAACATAGTTTCGTTTGATTTGTATTTCAAATCTTCGATTTCTGCATTTACTAACTCCTAAACTCTATTTTTATTGTTATCCTCTTAATCATCTTCTTATCTAGGATTAGGTTTTATTTTTTTTATAACTTTCAGATTAAATTCCTCGTCATCTGAACCTTTCCCCTATTCTTCTTTTTCGATTTTTTCTAATCCTATTTCTATTTATTCTTTTTTAGGTGCTCTTTTTTTAAACATTTTGCTTAAATTCTTTTCAAAATCAATTAAAAAATTAATTAGATAATTATGTGAATTTCAACTAGACGTATTACTACAAATGAATTAAAGCTACTAAGGAAAAAATATTTGATTATAATTTAATTAACCAAAAAACAATAAAGAAGAGATATATTAGTCTATTTATATATTTAAGCAGTAACTAAATAATAGATTTTATCTTCTTTGTAGAAATAAAATTTTAGTAATATCCAAACTGTTAATAATAGATTTTCCTTCATTTTTTTTTGAAAGAAGAAATACTATTTGTTTTTATAATGCATTAACTTAAAATTATCAAATGAAAATTAAATAAATCTTCAAATACCAAAATTAAAATTAATATTATAGAATAACTAAAAAAAAATACTTGAATATTTTATTTTTATTGAATAATAAATTATCATTTTTTAAAAAATTAAAAGAAAAATTTGATTTTTTTGATTGAAATAATATTAATTAATTTTACATTTAATAAATCTATTTTTAATTTTTATTAATGAAATTAGAAGTTTATTTTTCTTAATTATTTTTGTAAGCAATAAGAAATTAAGCTATTTTTACAACAAAATATTTAAAACTCATAATAAATATCATTTTTGTATTAATCAATTAAAGATATTATCAAACTAAATAAAATAGAATAAAAAATTTATTTTTTTGCTTAATATTTGTTTTTATTTTACAAAATATATATAATTATTTATTTTGTTGAGGCATTAAAAATTAATTAATTTTTTTATAGTTTAGCTTTAAACGGTATTAAGGATTAAAATAAGATTAATATTTTTTTTAAATGATATTTAAAATATAATAGGCGTTATAGTTTTGAAATTGAATTTATTTTACTATGATCAGATAAACAATTTTTTGAGAATTCAAAAAAATTCAGTTTTTAGAATTCATATTAAAGAAAAAAAGAAAAATCGTGTGTGTTATTAATTAAATTATTATGATAATAATAAAATTTTAGAGACACTATTTCTTTTATAAAAAACATTATTTATAAATGATTAGATCAGTAATTTGTTGATAATGATTTATCAATTTTTGATTTTAAAAATTAATTAACAATCAAAAAATAAAGTTAAGCTTAACTTTCTTAGTCCAAGAGCGAAGTAGAATTCTAATAATTAAATGCTACTTAATAAATAAGTCTTCACTAAAATAAATATTGTAAAATTATATTTTATATATAATATTATATTTTTGTATTGCTAATCTTTGAAAAATGTTTTTAACAATTATTTTATCATTAAAGAAAAGCTACAGTGAGGTAGATTACATCTCAAAAGAATATTAAAAGTTTATGAAAAAGTGCTACTTAGATCATAAGATTAAAGATAAGAAGCAAAGGGCTAAAAAGGGACTCCTTAAATAGTTAAAGTGTAGAAAGAGTGATCATAGGAATTCTAAATATACTTACATTACTGTGTCTCACATGTAAAAGTGTGGGCTCTGTTTGAAAAAATTTAGAGAGCTAATAGCAGCAATTAAAAAATATAAGAAGCTTGCTTTCTCTTTTGTTTCTATAAAAAAGAAATTTTAGCTTCGACTTGAAAAATATATAGAAATTCTTCAGCTATTAAAGTAATGAACATTTATTTTTTCAATATTATTATGGAAGGTCCACAAAATAGCATCAAAAAACTCAAGAGCAAAGAGTGATATAGAGGTTTTCAAAGCTATATAATTAAGATACAAAATTTTTATAATAAATTACTGCTATATATTAACACTACTAAGTTTATTTTTAATATGTATTCTGTATATAGTTAACACTATTCAATATAAATTGTTTTATAAAATGTATTCAATTACATATTATATTTATTTCTTTTATAATAAGCTTTATTTTTTATTTACTTGAAGATAAATCAAAATATATTTATTTGTAGATATTTGAAAAGAAATTATAAGAATTGATAATTTATCAATATTCTTAAAACCTAACAATTTGAATTGTTAACTTTTGATAATAGACATACAAATTTTATTTGCTTATCTATAAATGAGTAGTTTTATTATTTCATTCAAAAATTTTTTAAATTTATTATTATATCTTTTTATTTAAGATTTTTAATTAAAATAATTATTTATTTTCAGATCAATTAAATAATAATAATTTTAAATATCAAAAAATTGATAACTTAAATTTTTAACATTTAATAAAAAAATAATAAAATTAATTGAGTGGTTTATTAATTTCTTCATAATTCAAAAATTTATAATTTATTTCCTATTTTGCTTTATATTTTTGTATTTTTTTAAGTTTAACAATATTTTATTATTTTAATTTACATAAATTTAAAATATTTTTTATATTTTAGGTTTATTGGTAATATTTTTATAAAAAAATAAAGAAGCTTTGAAGTTAAAATGTTTTAAACAGCATTAATACTTATTATTTAAGATCACTATTTATTTTAATAAAATTGAGTAATATTAGTTTTAAAAATAAAATAAATCGGATGTATTTTTTGTATTGATAAATTAATTTAATAAAAATAATTTTAAGAAATAAAAAAAAACACATGATTAATTCTTGCATTAATTAGTATTTTCAATAGTTGTATTTAGTTTATTTTTGATTTTTAGCTTCTTCTTTTACTTTTTCTAGCACATTTCTAAAGTATTTTAATTATTAACTTACAAATTTTAATTTTGCAACAGCTATTTTGGCTAATTAAAATTAAAACAGATTATTAAAAAATGGTAAGTTTTTCAGTATTAAAATGCTTACTTCTTTAGTTATAGTCATCTTGCTCTTTTTCTTCCTACTCTTCTTACTATTTTTTATTTTCTTTCTTATTTTTATTTTCTTATTCTGTCTTCTTCTTTTCATTTTCATTCTAATCTTATATAAAGTCCAAATATTCTTATCTTGTTTTCTTTTTATCATCCCTACTGCGCTCATATAAGTTATCTATTGCCATAAGAATTCTTCCTAAAGTTAAGTTTGTTTTAGATGCCTCACTACTGCTCGATTCTACAATACTTTGTATTTGATTTCTTTCAAATATTTTATCCTATACTCAGTGAGTTATACAAAAATTATAAATTTAACTAATTTAATATATTATTATTTTTACTTCAAGTTTTTTAGTTAAGTCTTTAATGTCGTTGTTTAGTTGTAAAATTTCTTGATTTTACTCTTTTTCAAATTAATTTGATTCATATTTTATTTTTTCATATTCTTTTTCCATTTATTTGTGCTTTTTATTGAGCTCGTCATAACTTTAAGTAAGTTTAGTGTATTGCGTTAAAATTTGTTAAACATCTTAATATTGATCTTCTGATTTTATAACATTATCTAAATATTCCTCATATTTTTTAAGAGTTCCTAATTTTTTATCAAACTTCTCAGATAATCTCTACAGCTCCTCACATTCTTATTTTAGCATTTAAATCTCTTTTTCTTTTTATTGCCTTGCTTTCTTTTCATCTGATAATCTTTTTTCTGCCCTATTTTTTTTCGCTTCGTTCTCTTGAAGAAACTTACAAAAATTAATTAAATCAGCTTGAACTGCCATATCTCTTTCTCTAATGCTTTCCTCTTAACGCTTAAAAATCTCTTCTTTCCTTTAATTAGAGTAGTAAATTTAGCCATTAATATTATTCATTTAAAATAATATCCATTTATTTTATTATTTTTTATCAAAATTGTAATATAATAAATTCTATTTTTGTAAGTGACAAATTACTTTTTAAATTCTTCTTTTTAACTTTCAAAAGCTTCGTTAACCTCATACATTTTACGTCTCTTCTCTAACAGCTTTGTAGCTGGAGAAACTGTATCAAATTAAATATGGCTCGGAAGCTTATTAGATTTTATTTTATTAATCATTTTATAAGTGAATTCAAACTAAAGCTAATAATATAAAGACTGATTATATTTTGCTCAATAAAGCTATCTAAGATTTAATAGTTTTTAATATGTTTTTTAATTAATATTAATCAATCAATTATTTATATTCAAAAGATGATTTTTACAAAAAATTTAAGTTAGATAAATTTCTAAGGTTTATTAATGAACAAGATTAACATTTAACAAATAAAAAAATATTTTTTAGATTAAATTAGTTTTAATTTGTAAGTTGTAGAAATTTTAAATCAGTTAATCAAATATTGTAATAGTTTAATTCTAAAAGATAAAAAAAGAAGAGTATATTATATTTAATTTTTCGTTAAAAATAAAACATTTTGTTTTTTTACTTAACTAAATTTTGTTTGGTTATAGAAAGTTAAAATTGTAGAGATTTTTCATAAAAAGTTGTATTTAAAATTGAACACTATACTGGATTTAGTAAGAATTGCAAAATTGTTTTGAGAACATAAAAAATCATTGAATAATTATTAAATTTTACTGATTAGCTAACTAACTAACACAGTAAATAAATTGATTTGTAAGATTTAGCAACGAAAATAACAAACAAATTTACTTTGTTCACTCCTTAAACAAACATTATAAAATAAATTTGAAAGGATTTAATTGATAACCAAAAATTCATTCATGCTTTATCCGAAATAGGACATAAATATTACTTCACCTTATCTTAATCCTAATTAAGATGAATAACTTATTAGTAGAAATAAACTGTAATCTATTCATTAAAGACATAAATCTAGCTCAATGACTTAGTAGAAATTCTCTTTAAAAAATAAAAATCTTAATCTATCAAACTAGATTAGCAACGATTTTAGCTTACCAAATACATACAGAGAATCTACAATGAACAAAGCTTCTTCAACTAAAAATGGACTGTCTAAAATTAATCATTAAAAGCATCAATCGTTTCACTAATTTTAATAAATTAATGCTAATGGAAGCAATATTTAGTAGTAAAATAGTTTAATAAATTCTCCAACAAACTAAGATATTAAAATCTAGTTAAATGGATAAAAATAATCTTATCTACAATCAGCTCTGTTTTTTAATTTTCCTAATAATAACAACAACAACTAATAACTTAATGCATCATTTTTTTAAGGCAACTAAGATGATTTATAGTAACTTAAATAATCTCTTTAAATGCTTATATAAAGAGAAGAAGAAGTTTGCAGAGGGTTAATATAAAGGAGTAATAAACTAAATGAAATATTTGCTTTATTTGGAACACCAGAAAATTTTCACTTTTCTAATGAAAACGATTTTACAAAATTTCATCAAGCTGTTTAAGATTTATCATAAACTCTTATTAGCGCTGCTAAGAATGAAATAGAATTAGGATCTAAATGCAGAGAGATAGAAAGGTTAAATCTGGAAAATAAGTTATTAAGCCGCAAAATGAGTACCCTTAAAGAAAAATGTTAAGAATAATAAAAAGTTAATGAGTTGCTTTCGTAAAGAAACAAGCAACTATTGGAAGAGAACAACAAATATTTGATTCTTTTGAATACAGAAAAGAAAGATAACAGAATGAATACTAAAAAAGTCTCAGCCCTAGAAAAGCGAGTTGAGTTTATTTTAGAAAACGAAGTTAATATTACACTTAATCCTAATGATAAATTAAGGTAGAGTTTAAATGAATTATTAAGAGAGAATGAGGCTCTTAAAAGGGATCTCGCTCATAAAAATTAAGAGATTGAAAGAAATTTAGGCAATATTAAAAAATTTAATGAGATCATAAATAGGCTTAATCAAAAGATAGATAGTATGAAAAAAGACCCATCAAAATACTTTGATGGTTTAAATTCTCAACAATAAAGTTCATAGAAGCTAGAAGTAAAATCAAACAATTAACAAGGCGGAGATTTTTCATATTCTTCTCAGAATACTAAACTAATCAAAAATGATGACATTGACTTATTCTCAAATTTTGTAATTCCATAAAATGTTGGCTTTAGGATTGTCTCTCTAAAATCTGACCACTAAAATTTAATTCACGATCTCATTGAGATTGGTATCAAATTATAAAACGATTGCTTTCTTAGTTATTTATGAAATTAAAATTTTTTAATTAGGCAGTACTAACTTCACCAAATAAATAATGTCAACAAATAACCAAGTACAGTAAAGAGATGTAAATAAATAAATAGATATTTATTTTAAAATATAAAGTTTAATTTTCAAAAATACTAAAATTTTAGGTGTTTAACTTGGTAGCAAGCTAATTTTTATCATTTAAGGATTTAAGTGAAAAGGTTAATCAACTTTTGAATGATTTGTAAATACTTTTTTTCTAGGAATAATAAGATTCAAAAGAAGTAATAAGTAAATTAAATTTGTCTTTAGCTCACATATTTAATGCTAAATCAGCTCATATTTGGTTCATTGAGTGCTAACAAGGAGTAAATTAATTACATATTAATAAATGTATGCTTAAAAATTTTTAATACATTATTAGATTTTAACTACTTACGAAAACAACAGAGAGAAAAAGTGCTTAATTTCTAAAGGATTATTAAGTGAGTGTTTCTTTGGTAAAAAACCCATAAATAGCAAAAATGCCAGAAATAAACCACTTTACTATCAAATTTGTGAAGACAAAGAGCTTTCTGTAGTTGTTGATACTTGCTTGATAATTCCGATAGCAGATTTATAAGCAAATCAAGTTGTTATTAAAATTAAAAATTAACTTTTTAATTAATTATTTACTTAAAAATATAAAGGTAAAAATTCTAATTGAAATAAGCAATTCTAAAAATGAAATATTTTCTTTTGATGAAGAATATTTAAGTATCATATTGGGATAGTTTTTGAATAAAATAGTTACTATGTAAGAAATAAACAAATATAAAGATACCATTATTAGGTTTAATCAATAGCTAGTAGACACAATAGACCATTTAATGTATGCAGAAAATAAGTTTGATTTATCTTAAAGGATATAAAAATCGTTTGCAATGTGTTTTGGGATAACTAATTTTATATTCTATTATGTTGAAGGCGATAATTTAGTTAAATACGAAGGTTCTAATTAAAAATCATAATACTCTTTAAAGTATGGATTAGTTGGGTAAGCAGCTTTGGATTAAAAACCCTACATAATTAGTGATGCAAAACTCTCATCTTATTATAATAAATTAGTAGATTTATAGTCTATTCTCCCTATATTTGCAATACCTTTATTAGATAAAGAAAATATCAGAAGCTCCCCAGAAGAAAATCCTATATCTGCTTGTTTAGGAGTAATATAAATTGCTCTTAAATAAAAATATAAGTCTACATAAAAAGATATGCTTATTGATGCCTCAGATGGTTATTTTGGATTAGAAGAAACTATGTCTATAAAAATACAACAATTTTGCTAATTGCTTGTTCATTCAATAAAATAAATTAACAAAAAGTATTCTTGTTGAAAGTCTTTTTTAATTAATTGATTTTAAATAGAATTTATTTATTTATATTTATTTATTTATTTAGTTCATTGACACATTATAAAATGTTTTTTAAACTTTAGTTCTTATCTAATTATTCCTCCTCTATAATTAAGGTACGTCACTTATCTTATAAATTAATTTATATTTTTAATTTTAGATTTTTTAAGTAAAATTAAGTAGTTCTAGAATGTTTTATCTCAATCATAATTTATGCTAAATAAGTCAATTCTTTATTATTATATTTTACATAGCACTCAAATTTTAATTGGCGGGAACTAACTGATAAATAAAAATTAATATTTTAAATTATATTTTTTTTAATCTACTTTTTCTACCTTATTATATTTCAAAATATAAACGTATACCCTACCTACTTAGTAACAAAACCGAAAAAAAAATAATATTTTTATTTATTAAATAAGGAAGTTTAAGTAGAATAATTTTTAATTCATAAATAAGAAGAAAATAGGGGAAAAAACTATTTAAGCAAAATACTTTTATTTTGAAGAACGTAAAATCAAGGAAAATATTATAATAAAAATAATTTAATAAACAAGTAAATATTTATTTATTTCATTATAATTATTAAATAAAAATATTAATTAATTAAAAAATTACCTTATCCTAAAAAATGTCTAACAAAAACGATTTCAACGATTGCGAACTTAGTGAAGAGTAGAAGAAAATAGTCTATTCAGATATTAATCAAAACTAAAAAATTGAAGCTTGTGCAGGTTCTGGTAAGACAACTACTCTCATTTATAGGGTTAAATATTTGATCAATAACAAAATAAAGCCATAAAAAATAATATTAACCACTTTCAATATAGAAGCAGCTAAAAATTTAAATAAAAAAGCCAAATAGGTTCTAGAAACTAAAGATTAAACAAATTTGAAAATAGTTAATATTGATAAATTCATTTATGAAATATATGAATCAAATCTAAAAATAAATGATCCCCTTTAAAAAAAATACATAAAGCAAAGCTTAACATATATTAGTAGCTTAGTCTTAAAATATTTATCTTCTGATTAAGGAAGAAAAATTTTGAATTAATATAGTCATTTCTTTTTTGATGAATTTTAAGATATAAATGATATATAATATAATATTCTAATGTAATTTTGCAAGAATAATTGCAAAATAATAGCAATAGGGGATGAAGCTTAGAATATTTATAGCTTTAGAAACTCAAGATTAGAGTTTATTTAGAAAAAAATAGATGATGATGTAGAGAAATACTAAAATTAAAAAATACATATCTACAACCTTTCAATAAATTTTAGAAGTTAAAGTAAGATAATAGAGTTCTGTAACTAAATCCTAATTAATATCAAAAAATCTCATCAAATGTAAAGTGCAAAATAGAGTTATTAAGAAGAAGAAAAACCTATAGTAAAAATATATTAAAGCAAATAAGAGTAGTATGAAACTATTATAGAAGAAATATATGATTTAGTTTAAAAACATAAATACTAACTGAGTGATATAGCTATTTTAAGTCCAAGAAATGAAGAAATAAAACATATTTAAGCTATTTTAGAGAGAAAAAATTATGAAGTAAGAAAAAATAGTTAAAATTAAACCATTATTCAATAAGAACAATAATAAGAGGAAATTCCATATAGAATACTTTAAAAAAATTCTAACTTATTACTACTTAACTATTCAAAGACATTTGATGATGATGATATTATTGCTAAATTAACATTAAGTACATTTCATTCTTCTAAGGGTCTGGAGTGGAAAGTAGTTTATATAGTAGGAATAAATGATAAACACTTTCCAAGAGCATTCTTAGCGTAATCAAATTAAGAAAATACTAAAGAAAAATTAATTGAAATTCTGAGAACTTTTTATGTAGCTTGTACGAGGTCCATAGATTTATTGAATCTTTCATTTGTAAAAGATGATAATAAAGTTGAATTTATTTGTAGATTTATGAGTTAAATAAACGAAAAATATTTTTAAAAGGATGAATATTTCAAAAAGAAAAATATTGCTAAGATGAATTTGCAAAGCTATAATTAACAGTTAATTAAATAAGGTGAAAATGAATTTTAATAAAATTTAAGTAAAACTAATCATAAAGAGAGTTCTTTATTTTAAATCATATCCAATTTCTCATTTAATGACTTTGAGAAGATTAATTAATATCTTCAAGATTTAGAATAACTTGAACTAAATATAAATTAAACGAAAAAAAAAGTAACTTACTCTTTAAAAGATTTAAAACCAAACAATAATTGCTAGAGTCTTTTATCTTATCTTGATTTATTATTACAAAGAACTATAGCTGAAAAATTTAATTTAAATTCAGGATATCGCTATTAAAAAGCAGAAAAAATACTTTTTTGCATTGATTTAGATAAAAAACAACAAGCTATCTTTAATGAATTTAAGTGCTTATTTAGTGAATATTGTGAAAAAACTAACAATTATTAATAATTTTTAGAAATACTGTTAACATAATATTAAAGAGATTCAAATAGAATATAAAAAATTAACAACTCAAAATAAGAGATATGTTCTATTTATGAAACAATTAAATCATATTTGAAAGATTATAAAATAAAATTTAAAGACATTTAACATCATACCAAAAAATATTTTCCTGATAATTTCCAACATAAATAATAATTTTATGAATGCTATAAAAAGTTTATAAATAAAGAACACAAATTTCTTTCATACCTTAATCCACCAAATTAAAAATAGCAAATTAGTAAAACTTAATTTATATACGTATTAAGTAAATTAGATTTAATATACGAAGGAAAGCAAGAATGTTTGTATAGGAATGATAGTGAGGACATAGATATCTATCATAAATTTACATTGAAATATAATATAGAAAGATTTCTAAAAATAATTGAATCAAAAACAAAAGATAATAAAGATTTTAACATAGAAGTCAAGAAAGAGGTAAAGGATTAAGGATAGTTGTATGGAATTGTTGATTTACTTGTTGGTGATACTATTTATAAATTTGTTTATAATTTTTAAGAAGTTTACCCTATATAAATAGCACACTAAGATATTATTTAGTAGCTAGCATTTGCTTTAATTTTGAATGAGTAAGGAGCTAAAATAACATAAATAAGCTTCTATAATATTATCGAAGAAGATAAGATAGATTATTCAATTCAAAAATTTATTGAAAATCCAGTCATATCAAAGGATTATTTAGAGTTCTTAAAATACAAAGCAAGTAGTTTAGAATAAGAATTTGTATAAACATCATATGGTGAGTAATAAATAGAGCAACAATAAATGCCTAATCTTAATTTAGCAAATGAGATCAATAATTACTAACTTTAGAGTAATTAAAATTAAAGTTAACAAATTTTATAGTTTTAAGAATAATTTGATAGCAATAAGGATTCTTTAAAAGAAATACAATAAGATAAAAGCCCGTTTTAAATCAAAGAATAATAAAAAAATGAAATACATCAATTAAATTAATTCTAATATACTAACTATTAAGATTTGAACTAAAAATCTTTTGATGATATTTGTATCCAAAATTAGTTTTACTCATATTAAGATAATACTTTTCAAAAGGAATCAAAATAAAAATCATTTGATGATTAAATGTTAAAAAAGAATCAGTAAATTAATTTATTTGAAACTAAATATATGAATTAAAATGTTTCATTAAATAACTATGATTATAATATAGAGTAAAATTAAATTTAATAACAACATCAAAATTAATAAGACCAAAAACGATATCCATTCTAATTTATCAATGAGGGGTCATAATTAGAAGAAGATTAAAAACTTAACAAATTTCATTTCTAATTTTAAAATGAGTAGAATATGTTAAATAATTAAAATTAAACAGTAAATAATAAACTTTTGATTGAAAATTAAAATTAATTATTTATTAAATAAGCTAAATAAAACTAATTATTTTAAAGTGATACTTAAAATGAAGAGGAAAAGATAATAGATAAATTTTAAGAACCAATACCATATACTAACTATTATTGCAAGGAAAGTATGAATAATTAAATAAAATTAATAACTTAGACAAACTCTAATAATTTTGGAAATATACCTAAATTTTAAAATTAACAATCTTTATTTGAAGAAAGCGACTTCATTTAAAATTAATAAAAATAGATTATTTCTAAAGTCACTGACAATAATCCTAAAAGTGATTTAAATTAAAATTTTCCTTAATAAGCAGGATAATTTTTAAAAACTAATGTGTTAGAGAATATTCCATAAAATACTTTGGATAATAAGCAATTAGATTAAATAGAGAATAGTAATTTATATTAAAAATCAAATAATTTACATTTATTAGCACATTAATAAGTAAATTAGGATAAAATAATAAAAGAAATTTAAGAATAGTTAAGTAAACTGAATCAATTAGTAATTAATAACACTAAGAACATAATAGAAATATTATAATGGTTGTCATAAGATATAAACAATTTGAATGATAAATCAGTTAATGAATAAATTTAGTAATTGCAAATAAGTTTATCAAAATAATTTGTTAAAATTAATTATTAAAAAATATAATTAATGCTGATAATGTATACTGCAAATAAAAGCTATTCAGATTTTAAAAAGAACGAATTAATATAATTTTTAGTTGACTTAATAACGATAGAATAAAATAACAAACCAATAAATAAAAAAAATATTAAATTTGCAAATTAAATTGATAGTTATCCAACAAGTGATGAAGATTTAGATTTAGATGAATAAATATTAAAAATAAAACAAGGTTTAGCTATAGAGAGCCAAATTGAATAATGTAATGATTGGTATGAGATACGAGGAGACGTTGCTAAAATTTTAAAAAAAAGAGATAAGCCAAATAAGAGATAATTTGAACAAACAGATGAATCAATTTAAAATGAACAATAAGTTTACAAGTAATTAAAATAATGAAATTTAAATTAATTTTCAACCCATTTGATATTAAACTTTCAAATAGATATTAATATGCATTTTATTTTGTATCTGTAACTCTGATTTTTTTATTTCAATTAGTTTAATTATGTGTATTTAGATGAATCCACAATAATTGTTCCTTAAAAAACTATTTCATTTAATTATCTATCTTAAATACTTAAAAAATTGAAAACTATTTATTGATTTTCAAAATTTTATTTTTAAAAATTTTAAATTTTCTACTCCCTAAATTATTATTTGAAGTAGCAACATCATAGTTGCAGATATTTACTATGTAGTATTTTGTACTTTTTCTGCCTTATTAAATTTCAAAATATAAATAAACTTCCTATTAAAGTAATAAAACTGAAAAAAAAAATAATGATTTTTATAAAACAAGTAAGTTTAAGTAGAATATTTTATTAATAAAAAAAAGAAAATAGGAGAAAAAAAACTAATTAAAATAAAATACTTATATTTTGAAGAACAGAATCAAATTATTTTGAAGAAAAAATTTAAAAACAGAATCAAATAAATAAAATACTTATATTTTGAAGAAAAGAATCAAATTAAAAAGAAAATAATAAAAAATAAATAGATAAACTTATAAATAGACAATAAAAATATTAATTAAAAAAATTAGCTGATCTTAAAAAATGCTTAACAAAAACAATTTCTAACTTAGCGAAGAGTAGTTGAAAATAGTCTAATCAGATATTTATTAAAACTAAAAAATTGGAGCTTGCGCTGGCTCTGGTAAGACAACAACTCTCATTTATAGGGTTAAGTATTTGATTGATAACAATATTGAACCATAAAAAATAATATTAACCACTTTCAATGTAGAAGCAGCTTAAAATTTAAAAAAAAAAGCAGAATAGGTCTTATAACCTAATGACTTAAAAGATTTGAAAATAATTAATATTGATAAATTCATTTATGAAATTTATCAAAATTATCTAAAAATGAAAGATCCCCTGTAAGTAAAATGCATTAAGCAAAGCTTAAAGTATATCAGTGGCTTAGTTTTAAAATATTTAACTTCTGATTAAGGAAAACATGTTGTGAATTAATATAGTCATTTCTTTTTTGATGAATTTTAAGATATAAATGATATATAATATAATATTCTAATGGAGTTTTGCAAGAATAATTGCAAAATAATCGCAATAGGGGATGAAGCTTAGAATATTTATAGCTTTAGAAACTCAAAATTAGAATTTATTTAGAAAAAAATAGATGTAGATGTAGATAATTATTAAAATTAAAAAATAAATATCTACTAACTTTCAATAAATTTCAGAAGTCAAAGTAAGATAGTAGAGTTTTGTAACTAAATCTTAGTTAGTATGAAATAGTCTAATTAAATGAAAAGTGCAAAATAGAGTTTATAAGAAGAAGAAAAACCTATTGTAAAAATATATTAAAGCGAATAAGAGTAGTATGAAAAAATAATAAAAGAAATATATGATTTAGTTAAAAAAGATAAATACTAACTGAGTGATATAGCTATTTTAAGTCCAAGAAATGAAGAAATAAAACATATTTAAGCTATTTTATAGAGAAAAAACTATGAAGTAAGAAATAAAAATAAATATTAATAAAATGAAACCATTATTGAATAAGAGCAATAATAAGAGGAGATTCCATATAAAATACTTAAAAAAAATTCTAATTTATTATTGCTTAATATATTAGATGATGATAACAGTCCTAAATTAACATTAAGTACATTTCATTGTTCTAAAGGTCTGGAGTGGAAAGTAGTTTATATAGTAGGAATAAATGATAAATAATTTCCAGAATCATTCTTAACAAAATCAAATTAATAATATACTGAAGAATAATTAATTGAAATTTAGAGAACTTTTTATGTAGCTTGTACAAGGTCCATAAATTTTTTGAATCTTTCATTTGTGAACAACTAAGGTTCAAATTAATTTATTTGCAGATTTATGAGTTAAATAAGTGAAGAATATTTTTAAAAAGAAAAAAATTTTCATAAGAAAAATATTGCTAAAATTAATTTGGATAAAAAACAATTTATTAAAAAAGATGAAAAATAATTTTAATAGAATTTAAAGAAAAATAATCATAAAGAAAGTTCTTTATGTTAAATCATATCCAATTTCTAATTTTGTGACTTTGAGAAAATTAATTATTATCTTCAAGATTTAGAAAAACCTAAAATAAATACAAAATTAGATAAATAAAAAGTTGCATATGTTTTAAAAGATTTAAAACCAAATAATAATTGCTAAAATCTTATATCTTATCTTGATTTATTATTACAAAGGACTATTGCTGAAAAATTTGATATAAATTCAGGATATCGCTTTGAAAGAGCAGAAAAAATACTTTATTCCATTTATTTGGATAAAAAGCAGTATGAAATTTTTAATACTTTTGAGAAATAATTTAAAGATTATTGTGAAATAACTAGCAATAAAAAATAATTTTTAGAAAAACTGTAAACATAATATTAAACAGAATAAGCTAAAATATAAAATATTAACAGTTCAAAATAAGAATTAGAATGTATCTATGATAAAATTAAATCATTTTTGAAAGAAAAAAACATAAAATTTAAAGACATTTAAATTTAAGATGAAGCCAAAAAATACTTTCCTGATAATTTCCAAGATAAATAATAATTTTATGAATTCTATTAATAGTTTAGGGATAAATAACACATATTTCTTGAGTACCTTAAGATGAGAAAATCAGAACAACAAACACGTAAAACTTAATTTATATATGAATTAAGTAAATTAGATTTAATATACCAACAAAAACAAGAATGTCTTTATAGAAGTGATACAAATGATATACAAATCTATCATAAATATTCTTTGGTATTTAATATTCAAAGATTTCTAAAAATTATTGAAGCAAAAAAAAGAAATAATAAAGATTTTACTATAGAAATCAAGAAAAAAGTAAAGGATGAAGATCTTTATGGGGTTGTTGATTTACTTGTTGATGATACTATTTATAAATTTGTTTATAATTTTTCAGAAGTTTGTCCCATTCAAATAGCACACGAAGATATTATTTAGTAGCTAGCATATGCTTTGATTTTGAATAAGCAAGGAGCTAAAATAACATAAATAAGCTTCTATAATATTATAGAAGAAGATAAGATAGATTATTCAATTCAAAATTTTATTGAAAATCCAGTCAAATCAAAGGATTATCTAGAGTTCTTAAAAGAAAAAGCAAATATTTTAAAATAACAACCTGTATAGTAATAAATAATACAAGAATAAATGCCTAATCTAAATTTAGCAAATGAGATCAATAATTATTAACTTTAGAGTAATTAAAATGAAAGCTAACTAATTTTATAGTTTTAAGATAAATTCGAAACTGAAGATTCTTTAAAAAATAAATAATAAGACTAAAAAAATTAAATGAAATTAAAAAAGAATCAGTAAATTAACAAAGATGTATCTCCTAATAACGATTTTTTTGATTAAAATTAATAATAATAAAAAAATTTAAAAAATATGCCATAAAATAATTTGGAAAATAAGCAATTAAATTAAAAAGAGAATAGTAATTTAAATTAAAAATCAAATAATTATTTATTTGATAAAGAAATTTTATAAAATTTAAATAAACTTAAGCAATTAGAAGTTCTTAACAGTAAAAATATAATCCAAATATTACAATGGTTACTAAAAGACATAAGCAATTTGAATTATAATTCATTAAATGAGTTAATTGAGGAATTAAAAATAAAGTTTTCAAAATAATTTGTTAAAATTAATTTTAAAAAAATATAATTAATGCTGATAGAGTTGACTGCAAAAACAAGCTATTCAGATATTTAAAGTAATAAATTATTATAATTTTTAATTAACTTAATAAATATTGAATAAAATAACAAACCAATGAATGAAGACAATATTAAATAAGCATATAAAATTGATAGTTTTACAACAAGTGATAAAGATTTTGATTTTGATGAAAAAATATAAAAAATAAAAGAAGGTTTAGATTTAGATTTAGAGAGCGAAATTGAAGAATGTAATGATTGGCATGAGATACGAGGAGACGTTATTAAAATTATTAAAAAAATATAATTACATCAGAGAAAATAGGAACATTCAGATGAATCAATTTAAGACGAATAATAAGTTCGCAAGTAATTAAAAAAATGAAATTTAAATAAATTTAAACTTATTTAGTCATAAACTTTCAATTATAAATTAAATGATTTTTATTATTTTTGTACCTGTAATTAAGATTTTTTATTCGAATTATTATAGTTTAATTATACCTATTTAGATGATTTCATAATAATTTTTAATTTTAAAACTATTTCATTTAAATATCTATCTTAAATACTCAAAAATAAAAAATATTTATTGATTTTTAAAAAATTATTTTTACAAATTGTATATTCAAAAGAGTGAAAAATAATTTATTTATTATATGCTTATATTATGAGAATAGTAGGTATGTTTTGATTTGTAGATGTAAGATAAGCTATTCTTATTCAATATTAATTACCATTACATGGTAACTTAATAATTAATTAGTAAAAAAAAATATAAATACCAAATATAATTTACAAAGAAGAAAAAAAAAATTAATTTTTAAAATGAAATTCAGAAACATAATTTAACTTTTGATATTACTTATAGTCTTTTAGGGAGGCTTTGCATATAAAAGAAAATAATTTGATGCTTGTATAGCAAATAATTGTGCAGTTTAGTAAGCTTTTTGCTAGAATGATTTTTAGTGTTCTGATAATTAGTTAGATTATCTATATTGCATAGGGACAAATAATGCATGTTAAGGAAACTTTCCTGATGACATGTTTTCTTCCTCAGTTATAAATTGCATGAAATAATGCAGCGTAGCTTCATAGAATATAAATTGGATTAATCTATAAAAATGCTATCTCAGTTGCTTTAGTTATAAGATGAGTCTTTTTTTGGGAACATTACTAATTTCAATTTTCTCTATAATGTGATTTCATCAATTTACTGAATCAAAATAAATAAATTAATAATTAATTAACATATATATCTATCTATGTATTAATCTGCATTAATAAAGAAAGTTTCATCATTAAATTTTAATGAAAGATTTCATACAATATAAACATGAATAAAGATAAATAAATATTCAGTGAATAGATTTACTTGAAATGATATATTTATTTTTTTATATTATTTATTTGATATTATAAGAAAAAACAAAAAATAATTTTGTTAGTTTGTTTGTTTGTCATTTTTTAGTTATTATTTACAAATAAATAATAAAATAAAATAGGTTATTCCTTAAATTAAATAATTTTATTTTTAATTCATTCATTAATTAATTTAGTTCATATCGTATTCTTCTAAAACTTACTATTATTATTGCTGTTATAAATATTAAGAATTATCATGTCTTTATTATCCTTGAAGTTCTTTAATTTCTTTATTTATTTTTATAGCTTATTAATATAGAATTTTTTGATTGTTCTGATTGGCTATTTATTGGCTCTTTGAGCTAAAGAACTAAGCATCCCTATAGTTTAAAAAATAATAAATTTTATATAAATAGATATTTAATTTTAATTACTGGAATGACGAATTCTTATTCTATTAAGCTTTATCTTTATATTGCTTATAAAAATTGTTTCCTAATTGCTACTTCACTATTTAAAATTCATCTACATCTTGCTATGAGTTAGGATCATTTAAGGTGTAATGATTATTTTATACTACAATATTATTCAATTAAGATATTCCTGAGAAATTCACCTTCTAAGGAATGGTATTTTGGTATGAATATTGCTTTAAAAGCTAAGCATTTGATGATGATTTCGATATACTCTTAGATGACTAAAATTAATCTTAAAGAGATTTATTTATAGTTTACTTAATCTAATCTATACGAGAGGGTACAGAATGTTTTTGCTTCATGCTTTAAATCGATTAATTAATCTAAATATTTTCAGAAAAATACATCTAATTTTTATTTTTCTGTTAGAAAATTTTTGGTTAGTTTGAGTTTTTTGATAGACCTTATTACTAATTCTACTCCTTTTATTAAAAAAATGCTGCAGTTTACTAATTGGTTGTCCCAAATGTATATTCACTATTCTATTCTTTATTATTTTAAATTAATCCACTCTGTTTTAGATTATTTTCTAACTCTTAACACACTTCAATAGCTTTCTAAATTCTATTAAGTATAAATAAAATTTGTTCATTGAATATTTAAAAATAAAAATGTATTTTAATTATTTTCTTCATAAAAAAGTTACTTTTAATTTTGAGTTTCGCTTTAATTTGCATCAAAATTCTAAACTTAATAAATTTGATCTTTTTCTTGAGGTTTTGTTGTCAGTATTTGAGGAATTTCTTAGTTCTTTTAATAGTCTATGCTATCTTTAAATTATTAATTAAAAATAAATAATTGATTAATTAATATTATTTTATGAAATAAGAGTACTTGAGTGGTTATAATCGTATTTGCAATTAAGATAGGTTAGGAATGTTGGTGATACTCTTTTCTCCGAAAAAAAACCTTTTTCTTACTCATATCCTTTTAATCTTTTTGCTGAATTTGTTATGGTAGCATTTGAATGATTTTGTTGGTTGTAATTTGATTTTTTCTAAGTTGAATTATTTCTTGTTTGGCTTTCTGTTTTTTTGCTTGGAGTCATTATTGAAGCATAAGAATTCTTCATTCTTTCAGTATTTTTTTCTGAAACTTTTTTTTGCCACTCAATTTATCTATCATAAACACTCATATTATGTTCATCATCCTAAGGAAGAGATTTATATTTCTTAGGGTTAATTTAAGGTCTAAAAGTGCAGCCAACTGTTTCTTCCTTTTTTTTCTCTTCGATTCTTTTTTCGATCAATATTTATTTTCTTTTCATATAAATCTAAGTCTTATCTTCAATAGGCAAATAGTTGTTACTGTAAATTAAAATAAATCGAAATATTAATTTAGATAAATACAAATAAAAAACCTTACTTATTTAAGGATAGTCTTTAGGCTTTTTCTGTTAATTTAGGTTTAAATGTACATTTTTAGAGGTCTTTAGTTTCAATTTCTCTTTATATATTCTTCAATTTCTCTTCTTTTTCTTACTTTATTTGCATTCCATGATAATAAATATTACATAATAGCTCAGTTTAATGATCTTATTTTTTTGGTTGCGAACTTTACGGTCTTTATTAAGTTGCGTTTTGATAACTGTGATATTGTTTTTTATTACTCATAATACTGTTGTTGTTATTATTATTATTGATAGAGATAATAGTGTTTGTATTATTTTTTATAACACTGCTTTTAGTTTATACTTTAGAATCTTTAGAAATAGTTTCACTAATTTATGATAGCCTTGGTATATTTGCCTAAGTGCCATGCAAATTATCTAGTTTTAAAATAATAAAATAATTTTTATTACAAAAAGCAAATAATTAATCTACTACTTTATAATGTTTCTTAAGAGCTAATCATAAGAGAGGATTTTACAGTTTTTAATTGCTCGAGAGAGTTAACATCTTTTATTGATTGTTATGAAAATTTTTGAGTTAAGCTTTGATTTTTATATTATTACTAAGACTATTATTATACAGTTTCTTATTTTTTTGTTTAAGATACCTATTAAGATTTTATTTAGTGAGAAGGATTGCTTGATTAAATAGTAAATGTCTGCTTTGAGCTGTTAGCTTGGGAAGAAGTTCCTGACTAATCTATTCCTTTTTTAAATGACTACTACTTCTATTGTAACTCTAAAAGTTATTTTTGATATCTGTTTTGATATTCTATTTCAGCCTCCTCAGGTGTCATTTTAGACAATTACTTTTCAAATCTTATATTTTCTTCATTCTATTCTGAACTATGCTAGCTGCTGCTATTCTTTGCTACTTGAGAAGTGGAATTTTTACTAAGCTGAGTTTTTATTTCTGAAGGTGGCATTTGTTGGTTACTTTCATTTTAAAATTCATTTATATTTTTTTAGATTTACTGATTGAGATAATCTTGTGATATATGCTCTAACTCTTGATTATGCTACTAAATTTAACCTCTGACTATCTCAGCATAATTTGCTTATTGATTTTGTTGATCTTCTCCATAACAATTTTATCTAAAATTATGTTAAAAAAGCGAATTAATATATTAATAATACTAAATATAAATTAACTATAAATAATCTTAAGTTGCATATCTTTATCTTTAAGAGTTTTAACTAATTCCATTGACTTCATCTAATTCATCATCATCGTCGTCATCATGATTTTCATGATTATTGTATAGATAGTGTTGATCTAGTATAAGAATTATATTATATTCAAAAAACATTCCATTCAAGTAATGATACTTTAATTGTGGTTATCTTATTGTTATTATGAGGAATCTTACTCCTCATCTTCACTTCTAATAGGGTCTTTGTAAATATTAATATAATCGTCGTTCCCCTCTTCATAATGGTATTCTTCTTGCAAATTGTTTGACTTCGCTTTTGAGCTCATCTTTTCTATTAAGTTTCATAAAGATAGAATAACTAATCTAATTCTTTATATATAAATTTTAAAAATTACTTTGCTAAAAATTAACCTCATAGAGTTCTAAATCACTAGAGTTCTCTAAATTATATTAATTTCCTTGACCTATTTCCTATCCTGAATTTTTACGGTTCATTTATACTAGCTTAATAAGTTTTATGTTGAGCTAATTAAGTATTTAATTGATTAATTTAAATATAAAGGTTTTGTTATATAAAACTTAATCAAATAAAATAAAACAAAACTTTGTTAGCTAATTAATTAAATAATTAATTTATAATAAATAAAATTATTGATAGATTTATAAAATTAAAGTATAATATCTATCAAACACTATTTGTTGTTAAATCATCTATCATTTGAATAGATAATAGAGAAAGAAAGCAAATTCTCAAAACCTAAAATTTATTCTAACAATTTAAAAAGGAAGAAAGATATTTATATTTATTTATTTATTTGATTGTTAGTTTGTTTATTTATTTACTTGTTTTTTAATGTTTCATTAAAAATTACTGAAAAATTTTAAATATCTTTTTTAAATTTTTTTTACATAGAGAAATTTAACTAAATTAAATATAAATTCTAATTTAAAATTGAATGAAATAATAAAAATATTTAAATGCCTTTAATTTCTTCCATTTCGAAAATTTAATTTTAAAAAGAAACCATTTTAAATAGAAAAATTTCTTTAAAACGAATATTAAATATTTCTATTTAATAATTTAATTTTTATTAAATTTTTAAAAAGTTTTTTCTGATTAGTTTTTATCATATTATAAAATTGATTTGTAATTTGTATTAATAATTTATTTGTTAAATATTTCTGTTTAGTGATTTTTTAATTTAGTAATTTGGTTGTTTATTTATTTATTTGTATCTTAGGTTTATTTGTATTTATTTTTTTATTCGTTTATTTTTTTTCTTTTTGTTTTAATTTATTTTTTTATTTAATTTGTATTTGTATTTGTATTTTAATTTGAATTTGAATTTGATTTTATATTATTAAATTTTATTTTTTATTTTTATTTTTCTTTATTTTTTATCTTTTTATATTTTTTAATTTTAGAGAGAGAGCAACTTTCTGCCTATCAACAAGAAGATTCTCGACGTTCCTAATATGTTAAAGGGAAGAAGAGGGGGTTAATATTCGCGTTTCCTTGAGATACGTATAATCCGCAACATACAATATACTCTTGAATGAATTCTGTGTATTACTATATTTTGTCCTATCTAAAGATTTAAGTCTTTTCAAGGATAGTAATACCAGTCACTCATAGAGCTTTAAGAGTCCCTCAAAAACTTAAACAAGCAGCACCAAATGCTTACTTGTTACAAAATAATATTACTTGACTTACCATTTCGATTAATAAATAAATTAATCAGCATAGGTGCACTATAATCATCAGCTCATTACCCAGTCATAATCAAAGCTACCCATTTCATACTATACTACGACAAAAGCACAAAGCAACATACTAATCAGCATAATTAATTATTATTATTTTGATTTAAGGTTACTATTAAAGAATTTTAACATTTTAGATTTGATTTAAGTCAGATCTAAGTGTTGATTCATTAATTTTTAGTTTTTTTTTGTTATTATTTGTTACTTTTTTTCAAATTATTTTTTGTATCTTTTTGATTTTTTTTTTAATAAAGTTTTATATTGAAAAATTTATGGAACAATAAATATTTGATTTATTCAATCAATCTAATAAATGTTAATCTTTTCAAAATTTTTTTAATAAATTAAATAAAAATATAATTTTCTCTTTTTTTCATTACCAATATAAATATTTTGAATTTAAAAAGATAAATTTTTGAATTATTTAACACAAAAATTAGATTTCTCTAAAAACTATACTATTTTATATTTCAAATGAATTTTATAAACTAAAAGATAAGGATTTAATAAAATAACAGGATATTATAATTTTATAGAGTATATAAACTTAAATAATTTAATAATTTTGTATTTTATCGATTTATATTTTACTTGTAACATTTGTGATTCTATTCTAGATAAAAATATTTTTATTTTTGGTATGTTTAAAATATTTAATAAATTTAATTAATCCTTAAAGTTTTAATTTTTTATAATTTAAAATTTAATAAAACACATATTATTTATAAAATATAGTTTAAGGATAAGTTTATATTTATATGATTTAATTTGAATGTGAAATAATTTAAAAAAATATTCAATCAAAAATAAAATTTAAATATTCTTTTAAATAATATTTCTTTAAAAAAATGATGAATTTTTTTATCTTAAAGTTTGAATTATCAAAAATAAAATAAAATTATGATTATCATATTTAAATATTTGATAATATTAAAAAAATAAGAATTATATTCATGATATATATAAGAATTAATTTAATATATTTATTCTTATACGTTTGTTATAAAATTTAACTAAAAAATGTTTTAAACTAGCCTTTGTTAAAAAATTGTTTCTATTTTTATTTTATTTTATTTTTACTTTTGGATTTTATTTTTATTTTTATTTTTCTGTTTCTATTTTTATTATTAATTTTATTTATTTTTTTATTATTTATTTATTATTTATTTTTATTTATTTATTTAATTATTTTTATTTATTTATTTTATTTTATTTTATTTTATTTTAATATTTGATTTCTATTTAATTTTATTTGTTATTTAAATCTAGTTCATTTATTTTTTCTTAACTAAGAGAGCGAGGAAACCTAATTTTTAAAAATATAATTTTTTATAATAATTTAAGCAAGTCTAAGAGAGAATTTTCTTGAGATCTCAAGGACTCTTCAATCCATTTACTTCTTATATTAATCTTACTTGTGCTTGATGCGTAAAAAACTTAAGAGTGATTGTAATATTGTAAGCTTCAAATAATCTTAAAAGTAAAGGATCTTTTTAGAAGGTCTTTTGAAAGTTTTAGTAAGATTAAAACCATTATGATTTAAATGATCTTAATAATACTTGATATTTTTTCAAATAAAGAATGTTAGCCATAATATTTAGATTTTTGCTGTATTAGATTAACAAACAGAGGGCACTGTTTTATATGTATTTAGAATTGGATGATAAAAAACTTAAGCGATTCTAAATATAATCTCTTTTTTTTTTAAAAACTTTGTTATTTAAGGATAAAAACTTATTTATTTGGCTTTCATTTTTATTTGTTCGCATTTTAAATTGATTTGATTTTCTTTTTTAGCAGGAAAATTTATAGTTTTTAGTAATAATTGATTTTAATTTATTTATATTTTCTTTAATAATAAGGAAATTAATTTCTCAAAGTCACAATTTATTAAAAAAATAATGTTCTCTAAAACTGAATAATGTTACAAGGTAAAATTCTTTGAAACATTTAATAAAATATGTTCCCCATTTAAATTAATCATAAAGATTTTCATTTTTATTGATGTCTTAGTTTTATTTTATTCTTAATACTTAATCTTTTAATGAAATATCTAATAAAATACATAAATATTAATTTTTTATAAAACAAAATATTTGCTTGCTTATTTTATTAATTTCTTAGTTTTATTTTCAAATTAATTATTCTTCTATTTTACTATTTTTCATATTCAATAATTTATCAGAATTCTGAAATTTAGAAAAATTTTCTTATTTTTCTTATATTTTTCATAACAAAGAAATTTATTTATTAAAATTTTCTCCTGTAATATTTTTATGATTTTCTTATTTCTTTGCAGGTGTTAGCAAAACTGAATATCTTTAAAAATAAACACTAAATTTTTTAGACTGCTCACATAATTATTTCCCATATATTTTTATAGTCTTAATCAATAATATTTTTTTGATATTTTAGCAAATTTAAATTATAAAATAAATAAATAAACAAATATTAAAAACATTTACTATTATATTAGGTAAATTATCTTTAAATTTAAAATTTATAATATATTTTTTATTCATGAATTTTATTTAAAATAATAAAGTCAAACTGTTCAATTCCTTTTAATTTAATTAAGATAAATCTTTTTTAAAACAAGTTTTGCTTACGCAAATCTTGCTTTTTTTTGGTAAAAAAAAATTCAATTTAAAACTAATATTAAATTTATATATATCTATGTATCTAATAAAATTTTACCATATATTTTACTATTAATTCATATAAAAATATTTTATTAAGATATTACTTTGAGTAATAAATAATATTAAAATCCAGCTTCAAAATATTTATTGTAATTAATTACTTCATTAAAAAAAAATAATTATTTTGATTTATTTTTAACAATTTTTTAATTAAAATTATAATGTTTAATGATATTTCAAAATAGGCATGAAGAATGTTAAGAATAGGATTAAACATCTTTTATCTTAATTTTGTCATGTAGGAAAACTAAAATTTTATAGTCTAACGAAAACAAGAATATGACTTAAAATTTAATGTTACTATAAATAAATGCTTTTTATATTAAATAGTTATAGAATATTTTGAATTTATATTTATTAAATATTCATTTAAAATACTCTAGCTAATAATAATTAGAATATCTTTAAAAAAATAAATTATATATCATAGAAAAGCTTTTATTAAAAAAATTTTTTTATAAGAAAAGCTCATTATTATTTAATATTGACTTAAATTATATTTTAATAATATTTGCCTAGCAATTTCACAGTAATAAAATACTAATGTAAATAAGTTTAATATATAATAAAAGAGATGGATAACAAATGAGGATTGTTTTTAATAAAAAAGCTAAAAACAGTAAAGGTTGTATCATATGTAAAATTAGCATATATGCTTTAAGAAAAATTATATTTTATTAATATTTTAGAGATTTTTGAAGTTTGATTTATATTTAGAATATATTTGTTTTTATTTTATGAGTAATTGGTTGTGTTTGTTTAATATATTTTTAATGTAAATAGAATGATTTTTTATTTATTTATGTTATGTATTTATTTATTTTAATTATATTTATATTAAGTTTTTGGAGTTATTTTAGTTTTTTTTTTTAGATGTGGATTTTAAATAGGTATTTTTGACAAGGATAGAGAAGCTCGATTTTTTAATGTTGTTTGATTTTTTCTTTCTTAAATATTTATTTTTGTATTTTTTTTAGTTTTTTATCATCATCATCATCATCATTTCATCTTTCGAAGTATTTTTGACAAATAATCCTGGGTTAGTTTATAAATAATAAAAGGAATAAGAAAAATATCATGTATTTTGAAAAAGAGAATTTTAGTGTTCACGGCCGGGAGTATGCTGTCATAAAGCTGAAGTTTCTCAAGCAAATTTTTCCTATTTTCTTTTGGTAGCTTAGATCTGTTTCAATCGATAAGCTAATAGCATAAAATAGTTTCCACCTCAGCTTCCTTTTTGCAGCTTTGACTTACTTTTAATTTTTAAAGGCATTTTCATTTCAAGATTGCTTAATTTGTCTGTCTGAGTATATGATGCAATAGATTGTTTTATTCCATTCCTATCTTTTAGTAAATATATAATTGAAGATTCCCATAGCAAAAACTTGTAACCTGTATTTGATAGAATTAGCAAGTAACTAAAATCTACTATAAAAAACTGATTGCGTTTGTACTCGATTATGAAAATAATAAAAATGAAAGCCTATTAAAAACTTATTTTTTGGAAGGATTAAAAACTATACCGGGCTCTATGAAAATTATTGCGTTAAAAATTAATTATAAAAATATATCGTTAAATTTTCACTTTTAATTAAAGTTACCGTTGAAAAGTTAATTAATTTTAATATAGACTAAGCTATTAAGATTTATTTATCTAAATCAATTTATTTATGAGTCTAACAAACAAATATAGAAAACATAACCTAACAAACAAATATAGAAAACATAAGAATTAATTAAAATTTTATAAAAAATATAAATAAATAATCTAATTTAAAAAATTAATTTTCATATTTACAAATATTTTTAATTTTTCTTTATTAAATTATAATTTTTATTAAACATTTTAGATAAATTTTGTTTATTTGCACATATTTACTTGCGAGTTTGAATTACTGATTATAAAAAATACTACTTTAATTTTTAAATTTAAATTGTAAATTTTTAATCTGGTTTTTAGATATTAAATCAATTTGTTTCTTTCACTTGTAAATGAACGAGGAAGAATATTAAAATAAAGAAAATACACATCCTAATATTTAATCTTCTAACGCTTTAAATAGCTAGAAACTAACTTATTTTCAACAAAAGGCTACTTTTTATTTGGATGAAGACACTAAAACTTTTTCCTAAACGTTTTAACAGAATGCTAAGAACTACAAATTGAATCTAAACAAAAACAGTTTCATACATTTTTGGCCTAATTATCCTATCAGACACTAAAAACTCTTAATAAACAATTTTTTACCAAAGTAAAAAGATAATTCAAAGATAAAGCCTTTGAGAGTTAATTTATCGCAGCCCTAAATTATAAACTTAGAGTAAAAAGCACAAGCTGTGGGATAAGTTTTTGTTGTTTATGTAGAAAAGAGCAATTTTATCGACTTTTTAGAAATTAGCTGTGCTACTTTTTCTGTAGTAGAATTCTAAAATTAATAAACAAATAATTAACACCAAAATGAAATATTTGGCTTGACAGTTGCTCATGTCTTTATGGATACTCCATAAAATACTAAAGGTGATTACTATCGCTTAATATTTGTAAGTATGAGTGAAATTGACACATTCGAAGATTTTAAAAAGTCTCTTTAAACATTCAAAGCAAAAAAAAGAAGATAAATTGTAGATTTCAACAAATAAAATGGGTTTAATATAAAAGATTTTAGTAAACTCCTTTAAAATTATTTATAAGAGGAAGATAAATACTTTAAGGGATAGCCTATTTTTTAGGCATTCATAAATTATGAATTCTTAGAATATAGACGAGAGTTGATATCTGTTATAAGTGAAAGTGAGACTTCTCATTAATTTTTATTAGATCCTCTTAACGGATTGTAATGTCTCCCTAGTATAGATTGCTGTCTACTTTCTTTTGAAGATAAATTTATTGATTTCTTTAACAAATAGAAGATATATCCTTTATAAATTTCATAAAATTAATACAACATTTAAGAAGACTAATAAAATAATATTTATATGATTGGATATTAATAAATTATAGGATCAATTTTCTAAAAGAAAGACCCTACATATATATTAAACATGCTTTATGATAATTAAACAATATAACCAATAGAAGTTAATAAACTTATTAACCCTCATAAATCCTTGTAAGTGGGATAATACGCAAAAAGCAATAATTATATTTTAACTTTCGAAGCCAGTACTACCTAAGGCTCAAGTGGTTCACCAGTTCTTGATATAAATGGCAATCTGATAGGTAAAATAAAATAAAATAAATTTATAAATTTATTTATTTACTTTATAATTAATTACTAATAGGAATAAACACAGGATATTTTGACGATATTACAGGATATGAAGATACACAAGAAACTTAAACTTATTAAAGTATTATCAATTTTGATAGAAATGTTAAAGAAAATCAATCTAATTACCACAAAATTAAAAATTATAACTGCGGAATAGATACTAACCATATTATATTCTAAGCATTTTCAAAAAGAGAAATTTCAATTTTCTAAACAATTCAAATATAAAACCCTTCAGAGTTAAGAAAATCTATTCCTCCTTCATATAATTACTAAATATCAAACTAAAAGTAAAATAAATAAAAAAATAAGTGATTTAAAATTAAAAGTATATCTTTACTTTTATATGATTTTAAATAAAAAAATTATATTTCTTAATAATTTTTATCATACAATCAATGATTTTTAGCATTTAATTTATTTCAAATTTAAAAAAATTTATTAAAATCTTATCGAATTAAATAGATTTAATAATATGTAAATGATATCTTTATTTGGAGTTATATCTATGTATTTATTAGTAATATTTTAAAGTCTGACTGACAAGTTTAATTAAAAAAACATAAAAATTAATATAAAGAAAGAATTTGGTGATGTTAACTTAGTATGATAATTAATTATTTACATAATCAAAAAATATAAAATACTTATTATTATATTTATATATTTTGAAATATTAATTTTTTTTCATACAATAAATACTCTTTTATATTTAGTTTTAATTTTAAGTTGTTATATCCATGCTTGCTTTCAATTCGTTTTTGTTGTTCTTGCAATTTCAATTATTTGATTCTTGCTCCCTTTGTAA